>NC_058415.1:86948499-87035372 GCF_002201575.2 Neomonachus schauinslandi | reverse complement strand
CTTATACCTCACACTCACACACCACATTCAAACACACACCACTCACACCGCACATATTCACACACATTCACGCCACACACACATTCACACGCACTCACACACCATACACACACGCCTGACATTGACACACTCACACACCAAATACAAACACACACCACACACACTCACACTCACTCACACCACACACGCTCACTTGCAGCCTGGAAGGCAGGAGGGAGCCTCCAGCCTCGATACGGAGGCAGGTCAGGGGGAGGCCCAGCCTCTGCCTGACAGAGACCGAGGGGCCCTGGGCCCGAGTCACGGGCGGTGTTCCCTTCTCAGCGGTTCCCCATAGAGGAACCAGAGCCGACGTGCCGCCTCCGGGCACAGGGCTCCCCTCCCCGTGCCCTGTCCCTAATCAGCTCCAGTGGCAGCAGCGGGCACTTCGTGGCGCTTTGGGGGGGGGTTCCGAGGTCATTAAACTCCCTCTTTAGAGAGGTGCCCCTTCACCAATTACCGGCCACCTCTCTGCCTCACCGGGACTTAACTCAGCAGAGTGACATTCATTCAGAGCTCCTTAAGGCTGAATTCCTGAGAGGAGGAGAGTCTCCTTTGCACCAAACCCGGGGGAAGCAGGGTTTACCGTGCACACACAAGGCTGATGGGAACTGGTTAACCTGGGAGGACAGACGGCTCCCACACTTCAGGGGGCGCATAAGCGGTCCCACAGTCAGTGCCCACCAGCAAAGGTCTCCATAAAGCAGCCCGTGCCTCTACGGTCCCGGTTCACACAGCCGGGGAGGCGCTGGGCGGCACCACCTGGGCCTGGCTGGAGAAAGACCTACGTGGGCTCCGGCTGTGTGACCTGGGGCCAGGTACAACCCCTCTCTGAACCTCAGTTTCCCATTGAAAGCCTACATAAGAATGGCTTCCCCACAGAGCTGTTGTGATGTGTGTAAACACAGTGTGAGGCTTGGTGCCCGGCAGGTGCTCAGGAACGCACAGCTGCTTTACAATAATTAAAAAGTACATCTCGGTTTCCCCACTAATTTGCACTGGTCTTCACAGAAATCGATGAGAGTTCTGCACACAGTTCTCCCACCTGGCTCGGGGTAGGTTCCGCTGCACTCATCCATGGGTGTTTACTTGCCCAGCACCTGCTTCGTGTCAGGTTCTCTGCTGAGGGCTAGGCATCCGGCCGTGGCCTAGACAGACAAGATCCCTGCCCGTAGGGGCTCACGGTCTAGCTATTAAAAGTGCCTGACAAGGGGGCTAAGAGGCACAGGAGGTGGGAGGGTTGCCAGATGAAATATAAGATGCCAAGTTAGATTTGAGCTTGACATAGACAACACATTTTCAGTATAAGTATATCCCATTCAATGTTTGGGACATACTTATATTCAAAAGTTATTTCTGGCTTATTTTATTTCTGAAATTCATATTTAACTAAGTGTACTACATTTTTTTTACTTGCAAAATCTGGCAACCCTACAAAGCAGATCTTCTAGCATTTAGCAGCTCCTGAGCACCTTCTACAGAAGTCCCCCTCCCAAACGACCAGAACTATGGGCTTCAGGATAAACAGAGGGACAAGCCCACAAGATAAGCACAGAGTGTGGTCTGGGAGGCCCCTCAACAAAGTGACCTTTGAGCTTAAGACCTGAAGCATGGAAAGGAAGAGAAAAGAATTCACATCCTAGGAAGAGGAGGAGGAGGTCGGAGGCATGGGTGAAGCATGGCCGGGAGCCACCAGCTTGGAGGACCGAGCAGGGGCTTGGGGGGGAAGAGATGGCAGGCTCCATGGGGGAGGCAGAATGGAACCGGACAGAAGGTAGCTGGACAGAAAGGAGGGGTATCGAAGGGCCCCAATTTGGGAAAGGGATGGTCTCCCCTCCCTGGTAACCCCGGCAGGAGGTCCCTGAGGGGCTCCATCGGTGACAAGGGCCTTTTGCACACAACAGGATGTTCAGTGAAAAGTACAAGATACAAGGGCGCCTGGGTGGCTCAGTTGGTTAAGCGACTGCCTTCGGCTCAGGTCATGATCCTGGAGTCCCGGGATCGAGTCCCGCATCGGGCTCTCTGCTCGGCAGGGAGTCTGCTTCTCCCTCTGACCCTCCTCCCTCTCATGCTCTCTGTCTCTCATTCTCTCTCTCTCAAATAAATAAATAAAATCTTTTAAAAAAAAAAGTACAAGATACAAAACAGACAGCGGCTGTGGTGTCGCAGGGCTTGACCTGGACCAGCTGACCTAGGGTGTAGTAGGCGCTCAGGTAAGCGTGGGGCCAATTGAACCATAGTTTTCCTATTTGCAGACAAACTCAGGTAAGTAGAGGCATCGCAAGCCTTTTCATTCCGTTTTGAGAGTATTTTACGGAATGAATGAATGAATACACTGAGCAGACGTAAGGTTAATAGAACTCCATCCAGAAACCACTGGGCCCAGACTTAGAAGGTAATAAAACAAGACGAAAAGCCAGAACCTGTCTCCTGGTCCCCAGTGGGAGCCATGGCTCTGGAGTCCGTGATAATTAGTGCCTTTGCGAGTTCCTGCTCTCTCCTCAACCTGCTAGGGCTGTGAAGCCTCCTGCCAAGCTCAGCAGGAGAGATCGCCTCCCCGGCTTCCAACACTCCAGCCCTCCTCATGTTCTCAGCCCGCTGGGCCTGCAGAAGGTGTAAACTCCTGGCTCACTAAGAAGGGGGGAGCTGAGGCAGGGGGCATCCCGCACGTCCTGGAGGTCTCGTGCACCACCGTCCTCCTCTGTGTCCTTGGGCAAGTGGTTCCGCCTCTCTGAGCTTCCGTGCCGCACCGCCCCCCCCCCCCCCCGCCCCTGCTCCAACCCCGTGAAGCAGGGATGGATGACAGTGATACCACCGCTCACTGATGCACACGGGTTTGGGGAGAACCAGTTCCAGCCTGGGTGCTACACCGGGGTGAAGCTACAGAGCAAGGTCTTGGGAATCCTGGCTCCTGTTCTCCCGTGAACATCGGACGCCGAACCGAGGAAGGGCACAGCCCCCGAGATGAGCACGTGGGTGGTCTGGGGAGGGCCCTGGGACAGGCTGGCCTTGGAGCTTAGACCTGAAGCCTGGGAGGGAAGAGAAAAGGCAGGATCCCTCCTTTGCAGGCTGCTGTGCAGAGGGTTCCAGGCACCCAGCTCCCCACCCGAAGAGCCAACTGTCGTGTTTAAAGGGCCCCTCCAGACCCCTCCAGCTTTTTAAGCACTTTATTATTAACAGTAACACATGGCTAATGTTTACGGAGCACTTCCTATGGGTCAGCCTCGGTGCTTTGAGGGGTGAGCGTGCCCAGACCACACAGCGAGACAGTGGGGACACGCGCCAGGGCAGCGCGCAGCATGAAGCGGGCACGCCCCGTGTGGTGCTGGCGCCTCGGGGGCCGCTCCTGAACAGAGCCGGTGGGGGGGGGGACACGGTCCGGAGCCCAGGACAGCCGGGGGCCCTTCCCACCGCCTCCCCACCCCATCAGACCACCGAAGCCCCTGCAGACACCAGGCCTCACCCTCCCCTTTACGAAGGAGAAGCTGAGGTGCCCCCGGAGACTCAGGTCTCCCCCCTCCTACTCCAGTGCTCTTCCCAAGCACCTAGGCCATTGGTCAGGCCGCTCCTGCCCAGCAAAGCCCTCCACAGCCAGGCCCAGGATGGCAGTGCGGTGTACATGTGTGGGTGTGGGGGAGGAGAGGGGCCCAAAGCTCTGCTCTGAGGCCTGAAGCGGGGCCTGAGTGCTCGGAGCCCCTCTAGGCCCACCCGGGAGTGTCTGGCCAGTGGGGGCTGATGCTGAGCACAGTGGCCTCTCCCTCCACGCCCCACCCCCACCCCAAGGTGTCCCGTTCAAAGCCATGTGTACCCCGGGGGCAGCGGTAGGAGGGGGCCACTGGGTCAAAGGGTGCCCCTGCAGAATGCAGTCGTGGGTGGACATCAGATCCAGTGAAGGTGGGATCCCCGGGTTCCAGGCTCCCCCCAGTGACCTGGAGTGACTGCTCCTTCTAACGCACACACACACTGCCCAGACTCCTGGGCCTCTTTCTATCCCCCAGTCCCTCCCCACCACACATTCCCATTGCTCCACACCCTGCCCCTTCTGAATGACCAGGATGAGGTAACCAGAAGCACCCCCACAACTGCTAGACCCCTGGCCGGGTGAGGTGAAGTTAGGCCTGCTCCTGGGCTTGCTGGCTGTGTGACCTTGAGCAGGTCACTTGCCCTCTCTGAGTCTCTGCTTCCTCGCCTATAAAATGGGGGTCACATCAGCCCCTGCCTTATAGGACTCTGGTGGGGGGAGGGTCCCAGAAGATGGACTCAGCGTGGACCCAGAACCAAGTGCCTACATTCACTTGAGCACCACCCTGTGCCAGGCCCTTCTCCGGGCACTGCAAGGGCAAATGGGTATTTTCATGGCACACCATGAAAATACCCATTTGCTTAGGTCCTGCTTCCTTCCTGCAGGGGCTGAGGTGGCTCCCAAGGATGAGGAAGACGTGGCCTCTGCCACCGTCTGTCTGTCTGTGTACATCAGCAATTCTCAAAGTGTGGTCCCAGAGCCAACAGCATGAACCCTACCCAGGCTCTTGCTCAGGCCTATGAACCAGAAACTCTGTGTGACCCTCGGTCTGTTTTAACGAAGCCCCCGGGTGATAGGTGCACACTCGGGTTTGAGAAGCACTGGTGTAGACCACGAGATCCTGGGAGGGAGGGTAACCCCTCTTACCCCCCAACCCTTACCCCAACTCTGAGCACAGTCCCACCAGTACCATGCTCTCCTAAATCCAGCCTCTCATCAGCTAGTCAACAGTCTGGGGACCCAGGTCCCTCAAAGCGTGGCCCTCAGAGCACCCGCACCAGAACCACTGGCAGCTTGACAAAATGCAAGCCCGGGTCCCACCCGAAACCAGAGTGTGACTCTTTAAGGGGGCCCAGGAGTTTGCCTTTGACCCCCTCCCTGCCTGATCCTAAGGCAGCCAGCAGTCCAAGAACGGTGTAGAAATAAGATGGGGGTGCACCTTGGTGGCGCAGTTGGTTGAGCGTTCGACTCTTCTGTTTGTCTCAGGTCATCATCTCAGGGTCATGGGATCAGGCCCCTCGCTGGGCTCTGTGCTGGGCGTGGAGTTGGCGTAAGATTCTCCCTCTTCCTCGGCCCCTCGCCTGTGCATGCTCTCTCTCTCTCTCTCTCTCTAAAATAAATCTTTAAAATAAATAAATAAATCTTTTTAGAAGAAGAAGGAGGAGGAGGAGAAGGGGAAGAAGCAGAAGAAGGGGAAGAAGGAGAAGGAGGAGGAGGGGGAGGAGGAGAAGGAGAAGAAGAATAGCAGAGAAAGCCAAGCCCTGAGGCGAGGTGGACGGGCAGGGAAGCCAGGCTCTCCAGGAGTGCATGCAGGGTCCTGGATGCTTCCCAGACTCACCACAAACAGGACCCATAACAAGAGGGTCTGGGAGCCCCACCCTGGGCAGTGCATCGGTGGGTGGGCACCATTTGCAGGGCCAAGGATGAAATTTTGTGGGGAAAAAAAACACCATTCCCTGTTCTTTTTTTTTTTTTTTTTTAAGATTTTATTTATTTATTCGGCAGAGAGACACAGCGAGAGAAGGAACACAAGCAGGGGGAGTGGGAGAGGGAGAAGCAGGCTTCCCGCGGAGCAGGGAGCCCGATGTGGGGCTCGATCCCAGGACCCTGGGACCATGACCTGAGCCAAAGGCAGATACCCAAAGACTGAGCCTCCCAGGCACTGCACCATTCCCTGTTCTAACCCCGACGGAACCTAGGAAAGATGGGGCTGGAACCCAGGGCAGCTGTGAGCAGGGAAGCTGAAGCCCCGTGACTCAAGCCCAGCCGGCCCCTCCCCACACCCATCCCGCGATTCCAAATACCTTTCCTTCCACCAGTGGCACGTTGGTGGGCTTCAAAGTCCCCAGGCCTCGAGACTGCCAGGGGGCAGGTGGTGGCAGGTGGCAAGCAGCTCCTGAGACCCTTTGGCTGGAGGGTGGGGTGACCCCAGGCAGAGAGAAGAAAGGCAACAGCCAGCCATGCCCTGGGCCTGCAGCAGGGCGGGGAGCCTGGTCTTTCCCAGTGACCGCTGACCCTGAGCCCACCACAGTGCCCCCAAGCCCGCCCCATACCTAGGTCCTCCCAGGTTGGGACAGGCACAGGGTGAGGACACCAGGAGAACCCCAGCCTGATCCATGTCCTGCCAAGGAGGCTGCCCAAGGCGCACCAAGAGAATAGTGGGCTGGGGAGTTGGGGGTGGGGGCACAGGGGGAGGTGTGTGCTACAAGGAAGGAAACCTGCAGAAGGAAAAGTCTGGAATAATGTGGCCCTGGGGCCTTCCTGATAGGACCTAGGACTTTTTGGGGGAAAGCTACCTCAAAAGCCGACTCTCACTTGGAGACTTCTGCCTCCGTCTAGGGTTCCATTACGGACAGCAGGTCATGGACAGGTTTGACAGGGGAAGGAGGGGGCCAAGGAAGAGTGGACAGGGCCCAAATCTCTCCCTGCCAAACATGTTACCACCTATACTTCCCTTTTCCATCAGAGCAAACCTCACAAAAAGAAATATCAAATCCTGAATCACAAAAGAGCAAAACCATCCATGGGTCTATCTGGCACCTGGTCTTGACCCAGCCCCTCAGGCACCAACTTCACCACATTTTGCCATCTGTATTTTACCCATTTTATTATTTGCTTAATATTTTTCTTTAAAAGAATTCGCTATTTTTACTTCAATCGATGTATCTAGCAGGGAACTGTATATGACCACTGCATGTGGAAAACTGAGATCACAGTGGCATAAATAGAAGATAAAAGTAAAAATAAATTACAATGAAAATAAAACAATGTTATTAAATTCTATCTGGCTTATTGCTGCCTGCCAACAGCTTTGTTATAGAAGGGTTGGGGAGTGTGAGCTTCTCCGGGAAACCAGATGGGCCAAGAGAATGGAGAAGGGGATCACCCTCGTGTGGTGTGAGTCTGTGTGGCTTCTGCAATCTTTCCTCTCCTAGGTCACCAGGGCTGCCCACCGTGCACTTGGGAAATCACAACCAGCAGGTGAAACCCCAAGGCCACTGAACCAGGAGACGGGGCTCCCTGCAAGGTAGGGACCTCATCTCATTTAATACTGACAGGTGTTCTTACCTCTGGCGCCAGGCAAGCACCGCGATGGTCCCGTTACAGGTGAGGGCACCTGAGCCCCGGAGTGGGAGTGGGGGGCCGGTCTAGCCCATGGCCTCCTATCGGAAGTGCGCAGACCACAGCCCTCAGCCCTCGGCTCCCTGCATGGCCAAATCTGTTCGCTACATATGCTCTGCATTTTTCCTGGTGCTCCTCTCCGCTGGCGCTCCTTGTTCAAACCCCCTCACCGAGAGGTCCCCTCTTCCAGCCCACAGTGGCATCTCCCTGAGCATCATGGTGTCTGCAAGGTTACTCTGCCATTTGGGACCCAGAACTCTGCAAGCAGAATCCTCTGACCATCGCCCCCCAAATGCAGCCTAGAGCTTTGGCCAGAGATGGAGGGGAGGGAGGCCACACCCCAAATCCTCACAAACCACCCCCTTGATCTCCAAGTGAAGCAGGTAAGTTGGATCAAAATCATCCCATATGCTAACAATTTCCTCTATGAGAAATGCAATTATAAGTCGCAGAAAGGAATGTGTGAATTCAAATGGGCCGTGGTGAAGAAGGCGGGGAGAAACCCATGAGGGTGCCAGGACGGTCCCCAAACAATCCTCTGGGCGGGAGGCCAGCAAGGATGGAGGTGATGTTTCAGCCTCGAAAGAACTAGCAACTCTTTGTCACATCGACACGAAATAATGGTGGAGGCAGGCTGGTAGCCTGTCACAGGCAGTAAGTCTCACCTCCAACATCCCTTACTCTGGCCCCTGTCAGGACAGCAGCCTGGACGCTCTGATCAGGCCCAGGACAATTGGAGACGCCAGAGCCCCTCCATAAAATGTGATGAGCCCTGCGTGGGGAGAAGGCGACACGGGGAGGTCTCAGAAGCAGTGACCAAGTCCTGCTGGGCTGGGGGCTCTCAATCTCAGCCCACCGGGGTGGGATGTCTGATCTTAGATCCAATCTGCAGAATGATTTCAGAGGTGAGCCCAGTCCTTTGCAGCCCAGAACGGGTGACTCTGGAAGTGAGGGTCTGGCCAGGGGCTGTGGGCAGATCTGTGCATGCATGCAGACCCCTCCCCACATACATGTGCACCTGACAAACACTAAGTCCCAGAACCCACCTCCCCCCCCCACCGCCACCACCTCCACCCCCCGGTCCTCAGAGCCACTCTGCTCTGGTCAGGAAGCAGGAAAAGCAAGAGGGGCCCATAGTTGGCAGGGGCAGTCCCCAAGCATCCCACCCCACCCCTCAAGTCACCCTGAGGTAGGACCACCTTGACTCCTCTAGGTCTTCGCCCCAAGGTCATATCCAGGCAAGCGAAACAGGAGTCCTCCCCCCCCCCCCAAAAAAGGGCTACCTAAGGCCAGAATGCATGAAAAGCAAAGGCAAGCTCCATGGACAGATGGAAATTGGAAAGCATTTTTCTAAAATATCTAAGTGCTCTGATGCCATCAAGGAGAAGGGGATGGGGGGCGGGTGGTGGGTAGAGCAGGGGCTTGAGTGAGACCGGGACCTGGGTTCGAATCTCAACTTCACCCTGTGCCAGCTGTGTGACTTTGAGCAAGTGACTTCCTCTCTGAGCCATTTCCTCCTCTGCAATTAGGCGTGACAATAGCACCAGCCAAACGCAGGTTTTCTGTGAATTTCCATACATTCGTATGGAGACATATAGATAAAGTTTGTCTAGGTGACAGCAATTATCAGTACTGAATGTCACATACAGACAAATATTGGCAAGCGTTAAACGTATAAGAAAATTTTAAGTAAAGAAACTTAAAACTGAGAATTTCTGTGCATTTATTCAATTCAGTCTGCAGATTGGAACAGATCCCTGCAGTTCTATTTCTGTTCAGCTCCCGGTGCAATGTCGTGTCAGAAGTGAGAAGCAGGGCTTGCGGCTATCTGGGGGAAGCACGTGCTGAACGGGCGCCGGAGTCCTGCCCACCGGCTGGGAGTTTGAATCCTGGTACCCCAGCTCCCTGACTGGGACAAGTGGCCTCCCCTTCCTCAAAGCAGGGGCGAGGAGCCGGAGGACCTACTCGGGGCCTCGGGCTCCCCCTGCCCATCTCGGCTTTCGGCCGCGCGGTTGGTTAGAAGAGGGGCGTGGCCACAATGGGGCGTGGCCCTGGCTCTCTCGGCCACGCCCACCGGTGAGGGAGGAGAGGGGAGGGACCTAGGAGTGTGACTAGGACGGCGTGAGGAGATTCACAAGGATCTGGGGGCACCACAAAACCTTTGTCCCCGAAGCACCCCCTTTGCTGAGCAGAGTTGGCAACCAGAAGGAACAGCTCTTGAGGCTGCACATCTGGCCAAGGGCAAGGGGCAGGGGGCCAGGGGCAGGGCCCAGAGCAGGCAGGGGCGGGAAGAGGCTGGGGGGCTCCAGGGCAACGTGGCACCTCCAAGGGAAGGTGTGGTCACCTGTCCTCACTCTCATCAGATTTGTACCGGTGGGTGGCCTGGGTGCGGGTCACCATTTGAGGGGAGACACGGGGCTGCCCTGCCCTCACGGGGCTCAAAAGAGGTCCACCAGGTGAGGGAGAAGCGGGATCAGGTCGGGCCTGGTGGGCCACAGCCAGGACTTTGGATCTTACTCTCCCTGCGATGAGAAGCCACCAGAGGATTCCCAGCTGGCAAGAGATACGATTTCACTTGCATTTTGAAAGGATGGTTTGCTCTTCAGGGTGGAGAATGGACTGAAGGGGAACAGGGTGTCGCAGGGAGACAGTCAGTTAATACAGAGGAGCGGAATGGTGCTGGCCTGCAGGTCCCAGGAGACCTGGAGAAGGGGCCAGGTTCCTGGTGTGTTTCCAGAGTTATCTGGAAAGATAACCCCAAGAGTTGTTTGTTTGTTTGTTTGTTTTAAGATTTTATTTATTTATTTGACAGAGAGAGCACAAGCAGGGGAAGCAGCAGACAGAGGGAGAGGGAGAAGCAGGCTCCCTGCTGAACAGAGAGCCCGATGCGGGGCTCGATCCCAGGACCCTGGGATCATGACCTGAGCTGAAGGCAGCTGCTTAATCGACTGAGCCACCCAGGCGCCCCAACCCCAGGAGTTTGACCTGAGAAAATGAAAGCACGAAGTTTCCATTTACTGCTAGAAGAGCACGTTTGGGGTAGCAGGTGGAGGAGACACAGTTTGGGACAGGTTAAATGTGAGGAGCCATGAGCCATCCCTTGGGAGGTGTTGGGGAAACCTGGAGTTCAGGGGAGGGGACAGGCTCCCCTGAGGCAGGGGGAGGCAGGGGGTGTCCCTGCAAAGCTGGCTCTTAGCCCCATGAAACCAAGAGACCACCCAGGGAGAGGGCGACAGATGGGAGAAACAGAGCAGTCGGCACTGGCCACCGCGAGCTGTGCTTGGGTGGAGTGGCCAGAGCGAAAGCCTGACTGCAGTGGGCTTAGGAGATCACGGGAGGGAGGCGTGGAGAGAGACCATTTCAATGACACTTGCCAGGAAGCACGGCTGGAAGGGGGTCAGATAAATGGGGCCGAAGCTGGAGGGGATGGTAGGGTCAAGGGGTGGCTTTATGAAATATGGGAGACATTCCTGCATATTTGTTGCATGTTGATGGTGACAACCCAGGTAAGAAACGGGCCGCCGATGATGTGGGAGAGATGCAAACGGGGCAAAGTGGCAGAGACACTCTGAGAAGGTGCACAGGGGCCCCTGAACAGGACGGGACAGCTGATCCACTGATGGCCGTGAGGGCAGGAAGGCCAGTGGGTGGTCCAGCAGGGAGGATGGTGAAGGTAGGGCTGGTGTTAACCAGCCCCATTACTAGCTGATTGCTAGTGTTTTTTCAGAACTAAGAAGCAACAATGGTCTGGAAGGTCCCCTTGAGGCCGAGGTCGTGAGGTGGAGCCCGTGGTCACGCTGGGTGGTTCCTCCGCTTGGGTGCTGGAGCATGAGCGGTAGCAAGCCGCGCTCAGCCAGGACAGCGAATGGGAGGAAAGAAGGGCCAGGGACCGAGGGTGTAGAGGAGGGGAGCGGGGGGAGGGAAAGGACAAGGAAAGAGGGGTCAAGGATCTCAGGGGGCAAAGAATTATGGGTGTCAAGGTCGCAGGGGGAGTGTGCAAGAAGACAGGAGGTGGGAGACTAGGCGGCTAGAGATGGAAGTTACACGGACCGGGGGATCTGGGGCAAAGCCAAGATCCAGCTGTGGCTGTTGGGGGGGGGCTCTGCCTGCTCAGTGGTGGGGAGTGGGGTGGGGGCGGTGGGAATGTTCCTGGGGGCCTGGCTCAGGCAGCAAACCAGAGGCTGCCTGGGGCCTCCGTGAAGACCGTCCTCGGTCCGGCTGAGCAAGGACATCCCTAGATGGTGACTTCTGGCAAAGACAGTCTTCAAAGGCGTTTTTTTTTTTTTTTTTTTTAATAAAAAACAAGGGGCGCCTGGGTGGCTCAGATGGTTGAGCGTCTGCCTTTGGCTCAGGTCATGATCCCGGAGTCCTGGGATCGAGCCCCGCATCGGGCTCCCTGCTCCGCGGGAAGCCTGCTTCTCCCTCTCCCACTCCCCCTGCTTGTGTTCCCTCTCTCGCTGTGTCTCTCTCTGTCAAATAAATAAAATCTTTAAAAAAAAAAAAACAAACAAAAAAACCACATAATTTACCATCTTAACCTTCTTACTTGTTTATTTATTTATTTAATAACTGGAAGTTTGTGCCTCTTAACCCTCCTTCTTAACCATTTTTAAGTGTTACGGCTCAGCAGTGTTAAGTCCATTCACAATGTTGTGAACCAATCTCTAGAACTCCGCTCATCTTCCCCAAATGAGTCTCTGTACCTATTACACACTAACTCCCCACTCCCCCCTACCCCAGCCCCTGGCACGCCCCCCCCCCTTCTACTTTCCATGTCTATGAACTTGACGACTCTAGGGGCCGCATCTAAGTGGAACCATACAGTATTTGTCTTTTTGTGTCTGGCTTATTTCACCCAGCGTGATGTCCTCCAGGTTCAGCCACGTTGTAGCAGGTGTTCCTTTCTGAGGCTGGAATAATGCTCCGTGTGCGTGGCACATTTTGTCTCTCCATCCGTGGATGGCCACTTGGGTTGTTTCCACCTTTTGGCAATTGTGGATAATGCTGCTGTGAACACGGGTGCCCACACATCTCTTCAAGACCCTGCTTTGAATTCTTTTGGCTACGTTCCCAGAAGTAGGATTCCTGGGTCCTGTGGCAATCCTCTGTTTCGCTTTCTGAGGAGCCACCATATTGTTGCTACAGCCGCTGCGCCATCTTACTTTCTCACCGGCGGCGCACAAGGGCTCCCCCTCCTCCACATGCCGGCCAACACTTGCTAGCCATCTGTCATCCCAGTTTGTTGAGAAACATTGTCTCATTTGGTGAGGTAAGGGCATCCCAGGTGGAGAGGGACAGCCCGAGCGAAGCAAGGAGCCTGGCAACTGGGGGGCAGGGGGCACATCTGGCTGAAGCACAGGAGTGTGGTCAGAGGCGAGGCTAGAAATGCGGCTGGGGGAGGCCAACCTCGGAGACCCTCCGGTGCCCAGGGAGGGGCCTGGATGCCACTTGATGAGGAGCCCCTGCAGGGCTCTGAGCAGGAAGTGAAGGGACCACAGACAAGAACGCTGATGAATCCGAGGGTGAGGGGACAGGGTGGCTGGAGGGGAAGAAATAGGAGCTTGGGAAGCCATGAAAGAGATTCTTAGAACAGCCTAGAACAGCTCTGACTGCCGTGAAGTCTCACAGGGGCCCAGCCCCAAGTCAAGCAAGCCCTTTGCCGTCATCTTGGCATACCTGGTCAGGTGGGATGTGGTCGCCCCAGTTTATAGATGAGGAGACTGAGGCTCTGAGAGCATAAGTAACTTTTTTTTTTTTAAGATTTTTTTTTTATTTTTTGACAGAGAGGGAACACAAGCAAGGGGGAGTGGGAGAGGGAGAAGCAGGCTTCCCCGCAGAGCAGGGAGCCCGATGCGGGGCTCGATCCCAGGACCCTGGGATCATGACCTGAGCTGAAGGCAGACGCTTAACGACTGAGCCACCCAGGCGCCCCGAGAGCATAAGTAACTTGCCCAAGGTCTCAAAGTCAGTAAGTGGTAGAGCTGTGACTCAAACTCCAATCTGTTTCTCATAATTCCACAAGGATTTATTGAGCACCTACTGTGTACCAAGCCCACGCTTTCAACAGCTCCTCAGCACTGGCTCAAACGGTGGCCAACCTCCAAGCTGCTCTAAGACGAGACACAAGAAGGTAACTCACCAGGGGGTGGAGACCCTGGAGAACAATTGGAAATGGGAAAAATCGGCTAACCCACCCAGGCTGTATTAGCACACACACGTGCACTCACCCATCGCAGAATCTGCCGGGCCCTGGAGGGTTGGTGGCCAACAGAAGAGAGGAGGGGGGTCCTAGAAAATTACAGACCATGCCCAGCCTCCCCTCCCCAACAGATGAGTGGATCATCACCTAGTAAAGGGGGTCTCACAAAAAGCAGAGTTTGGGAGGGCTCCAACCACAGGCAACTGTGATTTTTATAGGCAAGTCCATACGTTCAACCCAATACAAAATGATGTTGCGTCACGTACCTGGGCTTTCAATCCTTCATTCAACATTTAATGAGTTCCCTCCAACGAAGTGCCAACAGAGGGAACACAGAGAGGAACAATACAGGTGTGGCTCCTGTCCTCATGGACCTGTGGCCACTGAGGGCCACAGGTGTGATACACAAAGTCACCAGAGCACTGGGTGTAGGCAGGGCTTACTGGCAGCCCGTCGGGGGTGGGGGGAGATAGGTGTCTGGGGCACCGGGGACAGCTTCCCCAACGAAGTGCTGTGACCCAACGCATGGGTAGGAATTGCCCCAGCAAGGAAGCAGGAGGAAAGAGTCCCAGCAAAAGAAAACAAGGCCCAAGGCGCATTGAGGGAATGGACAGGGAAGTAGAACCAGGGCTCTCTGAAGGAGTAGACTGGCTGGCAGATAAAGGGAGACCAGGGTTTTCATCTGTTTAGACTTTCAAAGGTCAAGACAAATAGGGCTTTAACATCAAAAACATTTTAACAGGCGTAGAATCTTTGAAACGTTTCCTGCTGTGTTCTCCTTTTTGCTAATTCAATATTTTTTCTCTCTGTCTAGCATCGCCACCACCATGAAACTTAAACCATGAGGCTTTTGCCCCATGAAGGGATGGTGGATAACATCTGTAGCACAGAGAAGGGAAGAAGAGGGCTCCGACAGGAGGCGAGTCCTGGTAGACAGTTCGGGAGAGTGGAGGACCCTTTCAAGGGAGGAGAAGACGTAGAGGAGGAAGGCCAGACCTGAGGGTCCCGGAGTAGTAGAACGATTCATGTAGGTTTAGGGGATGCGAGGACATCCAAGATGGTGCCTGTGCTCCCCAGGATGTGTCCATGTTGGGCCTGACACTGCACCCCACATGGTAAGGCTGCCACAGAGTGGAAATGGCTAAGGGTCTCCAGGCAGATGGGACTGAGGACAATCTCATAGAGACCCTTGCTACAGCTGACTGGAGGAAGCGCCCAGGAGCTGAAAGGATCCAGGGGTGGCATTATGGATTGAATTATATCCCCCCAAAAAGATATGTTGAAGTCCCATCCATGTGTATGTGACCTTATTTGGAAATAGTGTCTTCGAAGATGTGATCAAGTTAAGGTGAGGTCATTGACGTGGGCCCTAATGGGAGAGGATGCAGGCTGAGGCTGGAATGATAATTCTACAAGCCTGGGGGCCATCAGAACCTGGCAGAGGCAAGGAAGGAACCTCCCCCAGGGTCTTCAGAGGAAGCATGGCGCTGGCAACACCTTGATCTCAGACTTCTAGACTCCAGAACTGTAACAAATTTCTGTTGGCTTAACCACCCGACTTGGGGCACTGGGTTACAGCAGCCATAGCAAACCAACACAGAGGGGAAGAGGCTTGACTCTGAGATGAGAAGTTCAGCGCAAAACAAAGTCCACAGTCAACATCGGTGAATGCCTCCATGATGTCCAGAGGCCTATGCCCACCAAACTGCCACACCTGAGCAGGTACAACGACAGCAAGTGGGACAAGACATCCCTCCTAACCCCTTAAAGCCACATAAGCTTCTCCACGAAGCCAGGCACCACCTGCAAAAGAAAACAGGAGAGAGACACCCTGTATGCAGAGGAACCCGCCTTACAAGGTGTCAGGGCTTGAACTGACCAGATATTTGCTGACTCTCAGTTTTATGGCCCCTGCCTCCTCCACCACCACAACATCAGGAGGAAAGGGAGCACAGAGCGCAATGAGATCACTTATAGAAAATCCAGGTTTTTCGCACAACGTACATTTCATCCCACTGCGCTCATTTTTACAAGTGGGCTCTGTGGAATTGGGGCACCTCTTTAAGCCCGGATGGAGGACAGGCTCAGAGGCAGGAAACTGAGGTGGGGTGAATTAGTGCATCTCCAGATGGGGTGACCTGATTTACCATGAGGATGTTTGCTGGAGCATGATTTACAAAAGCAAAATGTTGGAAGCAACCTAAATAGCCAACCATATGGGATTGGATAAATACATAATTATAATGAGCTACCATGAAAATCATGGTAAGATTGTTTACTAATATTGAAGAAAGTTATGATAAATGCTAAGTAGTAGTAGTAATGATAATAATAACAATAAGCCTAAAAACTGTACCTACAGTAGGACTCCAATGTTTATGGGATGTTACTCTACCAGGCCCACTGCTTTAGCAAACAACTCCCAGAGTTCAAAGACTTAACGCAATGAAGGCTTAGTTCATCCTCATGAAACTATCGTGAGGAGGTAGGGTCTCTACTGGGTCATTCGAGAACCCAGGCACATCCCGCCTAGTGGTTTGGCTGCCCCCTGGGTTCTTGGAGTCCTTCACTGAGTCCTTCCCACCCGTGAACAGCAAGAGAAGAAAAAGAGCATGGAGGATCAGAAGATTGAATGGGCCAGACCCAGAAGTAGGTGACACCATTTCCTCCCATATCCCATTGGTCAAACTCAGTCACGTGCCACCCTACCTGCAGGAGTGGCTGGGAAATGTAGTCTAGCCGCATGCAGGAAGAGAAGGGAAATAGGATTATTTGCTGAACACATGAAACCTGCCACAACTAATATGCCTTGAAAAAAAACACTGCAAAGAAATCATCAGATTTTCACAGTAATTATTTCTGGGTGGTGAAATTAAAGGCGTTTAAAATTGTTTCATATTGATGTTACTTGGAATTTTTCAAATTTTCTAAAATAAACATTTAGTGCTCTTACAGAGAAGGGGGAAAATGTGTAATTTAATAATTGACAAAATAGTCCCCAGGCTTCCTTTGGGATTTGGACAGGCTTGTTTAGTGATCAGGCTTTAGGGTCAGACTTACAGGTTACATGATCTAAGGAACATTACATCACCTTCTTAAGCCGTAAAGTCTCCATATTTGTAAAAGGGAAAATAGAAATATATGTCACATAGAGTTGTTGGGAAATTGAATGAGAACGCAGGCACCTGTTATTCTTTCTGGCGCTCAGGCTTCCCTTCCCAATCCATTCACTCGCCCCTCTCCTAGATTACTGTTCTGTGCCTTCTCCCCACCCCCAGGCCATCAGCTGTCTCCCCTGACTCTCTCACCTGATGACCTGCCGTCCATTTCAGAGGGACAGAACAATAAGAAGGTTGCGGGACTGCCACCACCACTCCTGTCCCCCAGCACTTGGCCTGCTCCCACTGCCCCCTCCTGCTTCTAGAGATGCCCACCCCTGCCCTCAAGGCCATGCCCCAGCCACCCCCTCTGTGTCCTGCATCATCAGATTTCCAGATTTCCCCTCCCTGCTGGATCCTTCTCATCCGCATAAAAAGGAGCTCTAGCTGCTCTCATCTTTACAACCTCTGACTGCACGTCTCTTTCTGGCTATCACCCCATTTCTCTGCTCCCTTTTATTACAAAATTTATCAAAGGAGTTGCCTGCTCTGACTGCTTCTACCCATCCCAGTCTCCCAGAACTTACTCCAAATGGGCTTCACCCCTCTGCCTCTCTGACATTGCTCTTCACGGTGACCTCCCAGTTGCTAACCCAATGGTCAGTCCCCGTCCTACTCTGATTTGACCTGAGCCAGCCCCGGCACTGACCATCACTCTCTCCTTGATGCTGATGACACATTCTCCTGATTTCCCTCCCACCACCCCCACTACTCTTCCCCAACCTTCTTTGCTGGCTCCTCCTCAGGTCTTTGGCCTCTTAATGTTGAAATGATGACCAAGATTCAGTCCTCTGGCCCTGGTAATGGATGGAATTGCATCTTCCAGAAAGATACTTGGAGGAATATTGTCCAGCCTTCAAAAGGGAGGAGATTCTGACACCTGCTACAACACGGAGGAATCTGGCGGACATTATACTAAGTGAAATAAGCCCATCGCAAAAGATAAATGCTTTATGATTCTGCTTGTTTGAGGAGTCAAGGTCATAGAGACAGATAGTAGGTTGTTGGTGCTGGGGCTGGAAAGAAGGAAAGAGTGTTAAATAGGGAGTCAGTGTTTAAGAGGTACAGATTCATTTTGCAAAATGAAAAAGTTCTGCGGATGGATGGTGGTAATGATAGCATAAAAATGTGAGGGTATTTAATGCCACAGAACAGTGCACTTAAAAATGGTTAGAATGGTACATTTTATATCTCATGTATTTTTCCACAATATTTTCGAAAGTTCATCTAAGACAATTTTAAATAAAATGTTTTTTGGGTTTTTTAAATTTAATTTAATTTTATTTAAATTCAACTAATTGACATATAGTGTATTATTAATTTCAGAGGTAGAGTTCAGTGATTCATCAGTTGCATATAACACCCAGTCCTCATTACATCACGTGCCCTCCTTAATGTCTGTCACCCAGTTACTCTAATTCCCCTACCCCTCTTCGCTCCCGCAACCCTCAGTTTATTTCCTATGGTTAAGAGTCTCTTATGGTTTGTCTCCCTCTCTGATTTCATCTTGTTTCATTTTTCCCTCCCTTCTCCTATGCTCCTCTGTTTCGTTTCTTAAATTCCATATATGAGTGAAATCATATGATAATTGTCCTTCTGATTGACTTATTTCACTTAGCATAATACCCTCTAGTTCCATCCATGTTGTTGCAAATGGCAAGATCTAATTTTTTTGATGGCTGAGTAATATTCCGTTGTGTGTGTGTGTGTGTGTGTGTGTGTGTGTGTGTGTGTGTGTGTATCACATCTTCTTTATCCATTCATCTGTCAATGGACATCTGGGCTCTTTCCATAGTTTGGCTATTGTGGACATTGCTGCTGTAAACACTGGGGTGTACGTGCCCCTTCGGATCACCACATTTGTATCTTTGGGGTAAATACCTAGTAGTACAATTGCTGGGTCATAGGGTAGTTCTATTTTTAACTTTTTGAGGAACCTCCATGCTGTTTTCCAAAGTGGCTGCACCAGCTTGCATTCCCACCAACAGGGTAAGAGGGTTCCCGTTTCTCTGCATCCTGACCAACATCTGTCATTTCCTGAGTGGTTAATTTTAGCCATTCTGACTGGTGTGAAGATATCTCGTTGTGGTTTTGATTTGTATTTCCCTGATGCCGAGTGATGTTGAGTATTTTTTCATGTGTCTGTTGGCCATTTGGATGTCTTCTTTGGAGAAATGTCTGTTCATGTCTTCTGCCCATTTCTTGATTGGATTATTTGTTCTTTGGGTGTTGAGTTTGATAAGTTCTTTATAAATTTTGGATTTTTTTTGTTTTTTTTTAAATATTTTATTTATTTATTTGAAAGAGAGAGAGCACGAGCAGTGAGGAGGGGCAAAGGGAGAAGCAGACTCCCCACTGAGTGGGGAGCACAACTCGGGGCTCCATCCCAGGACCCTGAGATCATGACCTGAGCTGAAGGCAGACGCCCAACCGACTGAGCCACCCAGGCGCCCCTTAATAAAATGTTTTTTTAAAAGATATACTGATTCCTACCCCCCAGTACATGAGAATGTGAACTCATATTGGAAATATGGTCTTTTCAGATGTGATTGGTGAGATGAGGTCATACGTGAGTAGGGTGGGTCTTTATCCAATATGACTGGTGTCCCTATAAGAGAAGGACAGAGGGGCGCCTGGGTGGCTCAGTCGCTAAGCATCTGCCTTCGGCTCAGGTCATGATCCCAGGGTCCTGGGATCGAGCCCCACATTGGGCTCCTTCCTTGCTCAGCGGGAAGCCTGCTTCTCCCTCTCCCACTCCCCCTGCTTGTGTTCCCTCTCTCGCTGTGTCTCTCTCTGTCAGATAAATAAATAAAATCTTAAAAAAAAAAAAAAAAAGGAGGACGAGCCACACAGAGGATGCCAGATGACCCCAGAGGCAGGGCTCAGAGTGGCAGCTGCAAGCCAAGGATTGCCGGCCCCCAGCAGAAGCTAGGGAGAGGCAAGGAAGGCGGCCAGCCCCAGTCCCGAATCCTGAGGAAGCGTGGCCCTGCTAGTGCCCTGGTCTCAGACTTGTGGTCTCTGAACTGTGACAGAATGCATTTCTGTCGCCTACAACTTGTTATCTCGCCTTAGTTAATGGCTCCCCCTCGAGCAGATGACTCTGGCCAAAGCCTCTGGAGTCATTCCTGACTCCACCTCTTCTCAAAAGCCCCCGTCCAAAGCATCAGCTAATGCTGGCAGCTCCACCTTCCAAATCAAATCCCAAACCCAGTTCCTTCGCCTCTGCAGGCTCCCACCCCTGCTGGAGCACCTGCATCTCTCTGATGCCCCCCTGCTGTCCTCAATAAGCCCAGTATGCTCAGTATGTGCTCAGTATGCCCAGCAGCCAGGAGGGTGCTTTTAAAATGTAAATCAGATTATGTTCTGCTCAAAATCCTCACAGGGCGCTCCCCACCTCTCTCCTGGTAAAAGCCAAAGTCCCCAACTGGCTGATGGGGCCCCCACATGCGCCTCAGACAGTCAGATCTCGTTTTCATCTTAGAACCAAGTAGGAAGCACTGATCTGCCATTTTACAGATGGAGGCACTGAGGCTCGAGAAAGTTGTGCCCAAGGTCACGTGGTGGGGAAGTGGTGGCCCCACGCTGAGAGGAGGGTGTGTGAAATGGGACTGGAGAAGAGCAAACATCGGGCAGGGGAGGCAGTTCAGTGGGCTCTGAGATGACCCTAAATCCTACGGGGAAAAATCTAAATTCAGCTTTCAAGCTAGAAAAGGAGCCCCCTTTCTCCTCCATCTCAATCAGCCCCCTTCTGGAGTTAAAATTGACAATGAAAAAATGTGAGCATTATTCAGAAAATCATCCATCCATCCATCTATCCATCCATCCATCCATCCATCCATCCTCTGCTAAGCAGTACTCTGTGCCAGACACTGTTCCAGGCACTAGGATTCAGCGGGGTGGGGGAAAGGACAAAAGATCCTGCCATCACGGGGCTTAAATTCTAGTGGAGGGAGGTGGATGTAAGCAAGAAATACACTTTATTCGAGGTGATAGATGCTATGGAGAAAAACAAGGTGGAGGGCTGGAGTGCTGGAGGTGGTCTATGATGTGAAATTAGGAGTCCCTGGAGCCAAAGCTTGGGTGGAGGATGATGAAGGGCAAAGTACGTATGTATCTGGGGGAAGAGTGTCCAGCAGAGGGAAGAGTAAGTGCAAAGTCTCCTAGGGGCGACCTGAGGGACAGCAAGGCAGCTTGGTGGCCAGAGTGTGTGGGGGGTGGGTGAGCAATGACTTCGGGAGGCTGAGGAGAGAGGCGTATGTGGGGGCCCCATCAGCCAGTTGGGGACTTTGGCTTTTACCAGGAGAGAGGTGGGGAGCGCCTTGTGAGGATTTTGAGCATTCATTTGAGATTCAGTGATCACCCAATAAGCGCCACCTTGTTTTTTTCAATTATTATCATAATGAACAAGTCTTTCAAGATGTTTATCCTTCCACACCCAACACCTATGAAAGTCCCATTAAGGTTTTTAATACTTACTAGTAATAACGGTGACCACAGGGCCCGGTTCCCCTTTACTAAACACTCCTGCGCCCAGCGCCCAGCTCGCAACACCTGTCATCTCCCAGACCTCCTGGCTGCTCCAGCCCGCCTGCCTTGCCCTGCCCTGCACATGTTCTTCCTGTAGGGTCTATTCTTTGGAATCTCCTTCCTTCCTCTTTTCTTGCCCCCAACATCCAGGATGCCGACTAGGACTGTGGGATTTCCAAGGAGCTTCCTGTGGGCCCAGCCCTGCGGAGATGGTAGAAGATCCAGGAAAAATGAAGCTTGTCCCTGAGATCCTGAAACTGACGTGTAGGTGGAGTGTTGGGGGGCAAGTGTGCACCCAGAACGGCCGGGTAACAACTCAAGCCAAGGGCAGGAACGGGACAGAATTCACACTGGAGATGGCAAAGTTCCTGCTGATGATTCTGTCCGTCCCCAGCCTGGGCGTGGGGCAGATCCAAGAATTCTGTTGCCTTCCTCTTCCTCTCCCTCTTGCCTGGGGGTTAAATGCTCCTGAGAAGATCAGAGGGCAAAAGTGGAATTGCAGACCTGCCCCGCCCTTCTGCCAGAAGGATTCTGATTATGAAGGTGTCCAGGCTATGGGTGAAGCCCCAGAAAACCAGAATAGAAAGAGTCTTGCAGACCTTACGCGCCACCCAACTTTACAGAGGGAAACCTGAGGCCCGGGAAAGGGAGGGGACTGCCCCAAGGTCACAGAGGAAGTCAATATCAGGGCTGCAGAGGGTGTCCACTGCCCACTGTAGCACCGAGAGGGAACATCAGCAGACTGGAGGGAATTTGGTTTTTGATGGTGGCCAAAATGCTAAATCTTCCCAATATTATCTCACCAAATGCTGTCACTGAACTGGAGGGGGCGCTATCATTGTCCCCAGTTGTCTGAAGGGGACAGTCAGCAGCGGGAAGCATTTGCCCAAGGCTGGGGGGCAGTCGGGAGCAGAGCCCATTTTGAGCCCAAACTCCTAACGCTGGCCACCCTGCACTTTCCACCTGGAGGCGGATGGGGTTGAAACGCAGCCTCTCTACTTCCAGCCTCCGCGCCTCGGTCTATTCACCTGCAAAAGGGGTGGCCACCACTCTCCTGGACATTGTTTCCCCAGTGAAATGAGCATGCGTGTGGCCTGGCCCCTGGGAGCGTTGGGAAATGACAAGTGTACAACGGGCAGCTGATCTTCAAAAATTCAGCAAACGTCTTCTATTGCAGTACAATACACATCATATAAAAGCTACCATTTTAGCCATTTTTAAGTGCACAGTTCAAGGGCACGAAGCACATTCCCACCGTTGTGCAACCACCTACCATCAATCTCCAGAACTCTCTCATCTCCCCCAACTGAAACGCTGTCTTCCCCCTCCCCCCGCCACCATGAACACTAACTCCCTCTGCCCCCTCCTTTACTTTTGAAAACGAGCCTCCTGGGGCGCCTGGGTGGCTCAGCCGTTAAGCATCTGCCTTCGGCTCAGGTCATGATCCCAGGGTCCTGGGATCGAGCCCCACATTGGGCTCCTTCCTTGCTCAGCGGGAAGCCTGCTTCTCCCTCTCCCACTCCCCCTGCTTGTGTTCCCTCTCTCGCTGTGTCTCTCTCTGTCAGATAAATAAATAAAATCTTTAAAAAAGAAAAAGAAAATGAGCCTCCTGCCTACACATCCTGGTGGGACAGGCCAGGGAGGGGAGGAGATGACAATAGGCTGGCAAACAACAAGGAAAAGGAAATCGGAAGGGAGAGGAGAGAAGAGGCTCCAGGGAAGCGCATCCAGGAAGCTGCTTCCGAGGGGCCGGCTAACCCCACCCGAGGCAGGGCCAGCCAGAGCCCCCCCTGCCCAAGGAGGGGCCGCCCCTCCATTGAAATAAGGAATGGGCAGATGACCACCAGACCACCACCCCCTCCCTTCCACACAGAAGCCAGGCCACCCTCCTGGCCTGGGGTCTCTCCAGGAGCCCACTCTTGGTTAACCTCGGGAGCCTCAGGGTCTTCATCTATAAAATGGGGTTGCAGATGATGGTTGGTATGTCCCAGACTGTTGTGAGAATTGGTTGACAAGTCCATAGTAAAGCACGGAGCAGATGCCTGGCACGGATCAGTCTTCAGTGTTGGCCACCTCGTCGTTGCTGTTCTAGTTTCCCACCCCACCCGTCAGAAGCAGGGCAAAGGTCCTTGTGCACCATGAGAGAATGGGCTTCTTCCACCCAACTTTTCCTTTGTTCCCAGAATAACCCCACTGGTCTCCTCACCATCCCCCAGACCGAGTCGCTGGACCATCCTGTGCTGGGCAGTGTGGCCAAAGTAGCTAGCCAGATGCTGCGTCCACCCTAGAGGGCTTGTTGGGGGAGCAGAGGTGGGGGGACACAGGGAGGCACACACGGGTCTGGATCTCTTGGGGCAAGGTGGCCAGTGATGAGCACATTTAGGTTCTGGGGAAGGATAATGAAAGGACCCTGAACTGGACCCAAAGGTCAAGGAAGGCTTCCTGGACGAGACAAATAAAGATGGGTGGATGGTCCAGAGAGCTGAAACCACACAGGCAAAGGTCAGGAGGTGTCAACTACCCTGGAGTACAAAGAGAACCAGAAGTGATTCTGTATTACAGGAGCAAAGAGTGTGCGGTGGAGGGGGAAGTGGGGAATGGGTCTGCAGGAGCCAGTAGGGTGGAGTGGGTGGGGGTAGGTGGAGGGCCTATGTGCCCAAGTACAGAGTTTGGACCCTCACCCACAGGCGACGGGGGCCATGGAAGAGGCAGTGTCTGTATTTTGGAACATTCTCCCTGGAGGCTGTGAACACAGCGAGCAAGAGAGATGAGCACAATAGGAGACTACCGTGGGCATCTTGGGAGAGTTTTGGGGGGGGCAGCCAGAAAGGGAGCCACAGGAGGAACGGAGAGGAGGACCTGGACCACAGAAAGATTTCCGAGGTGAAACTGTCAGGACCAGTGTGGTTGGCAGAATAATGTCCGCCAAAGATATCCACATCCTAACTCCCAAACATGAGACTATTTTATGTTACACGCAGGGAGAATAAAGGTTGCTGATGGAATTAAGATTGTTTCTCAGCTAACTTTGAGATGGAGAGATTATTCTGGATTATCTGGGTGGCAATTGTAATCACAAGCACTCTTACATATGGAAAAGGGAAGAAGAGTCAGTATCACCGAGGAGAAAAGACTCAGTTGGCCACTCTTGGCTTTGAAGATGAAAGGGGGGCACGAGCCAAGCAGCACGGGCAGCCTCTACACCTGGAAATACAAGGAAATGATTCTCCCCCTTGAGCTCCAGAAGGAATGCAGCCCAGGAGACCGCTGCCTCGGCTTTAGCCCAGGGAGACCTGTGTCAGACATCTGACCCATAAACTGTAAGAGAGTCGATTTGTGTTGTTTCAAGCCCCTGAGTTCGTGGGGAGGTATCACAGCGTCACAGGTGCATCTGGAGACGGAGTGGGGGCTGGGAGAGGGGGCCTTAAGGGCATCTGGCTTGGGGACTGGAAAGATGGCAATGCCACCAACCACAAGAGGCCACAAGACAATAAATACATGGGGACAGGAGGAGTCTGTCTGCTGCCCTGACCTGAGCAGCCCGGCCCAGGCCCTCGCTGGGCACAGAGCCCGGGGACCCAGTGAAGAGCTGGCGGGGATGTGCCCTTACATCATCGCTATTGGAGGGAAGTAGCTATTGTAGGATGAACGATGGCAAGATCCCCCACAATTCCTTGGGATTCATTTCTCAAGCATCACAACAACCACACCGTTAGGCTTTCGCTTCCTCAACATGCCAGAGAAAGAGAATTTAAACCTCAAGGACAGAGGTCAAGGTGGGGTGACAAGCCCAGGGCTGGGTAGCGTAAGTAATGACGCTGTGGGTTCTCCGGGTGTAAATGATGCTGCGTACCCGGCTTTCCCCGGAGGAGGGAGAGCAGGTCGGACTGACTGGAACCCTCTCCCTCCTCGCTTTCCACAGCAATTCTTTTTTATTTTTTCTTTCCTTCAAAATACGAGAAGGCAGAGTTGGTGGGGGGGGCGGGATGCTCCTGCTCGAGGGAGGAACACGGAGCTCATCCCTGCCCCGCCGCGCCGGCCTCTCCACCGGCTTCGTTCCCCGCCTCCCCCGGCCCTTTGTCTGGCTCCCGCGCTGCCGCGCACATGGTCCCCTGTCAAATTCCGGGCGGCTCCGGGGGACACGTGTAGGGAAGTCTGCAGCTCCACCGGCCCCGCGTAACCATGGAAACGGCGGCCAATGGGAAGCCCGCGCTGCCCGCGGGGGCGGAGCCGAGTGCGACTGGAGCGGGCGGGGCGGGGGCGGGGCGGGGGCGGGGCCTAGGCGAAGGAAAATGAGGGCGGGGCCCGGGTCACACCTGCCAGACCCTGCGCGGTCTGACCTGCGCAGGACGCGCACCTGGGTTATCTGCACCCTGCAGTTTTGGTAACATCTCTACAGCGTTTCCTCGGCACTTCTGGGATTTTTTTTTTTTTTCTGCCTTGAAGTAGAAGGTTAAGATCCTAGATTTCAGTTGATCTGGGTTCAGATCCTACCAGCAACACCTAACGAGCTGTGTGCCTTGCGCAAGTGACTGAACCTTTCTGTGTCAGTTTCTTCATCTGGTAAATCGAGTAATTGTAAACCTATAGAGAGATAACAAACAATTCCTGGCTGGCACCAGTGTGTGCTCGATAAACAGCAGTGACCCTTAAGACTGACGTCCTTCTCCTGACCCTCCAGAAAGGAAGATCCCATCTGAATGTGAAAAATCCACCCTCTCAGTTTGGGGCTCCCTGGGTGCTGACTTCTGACTCATTTGGCCAAGGCAGTTTCCAACAATGGTTTCAACGCGCCTGTCAACGAAGTGGAAAGATGAGCCTGGGGTCTGTCAGGGACCCCTTGGCAGCAGCCAGGCTGCCAAGTCCCTGGAGGCTGACACAGAGCTGAGCACCTCCAGGTGGGGGGTGGGAAAGAGGCAGAAAGAAAGAAAGAAAGGTTCAGTGCCAAGGGCTGGGGGCCAGGAAACGATTTTGGCACTGCCGCTGACCAACCGGGTGACCCACACAAGTGTTTTTACCTCTCTGGGCAAAAGCATCTTGTAAAACAGTGAGGATGATACCTGCCAACCTCCCCCTCAGTGTGGTGGAGAATCTGCAATGAGGAAATGGATTCTCAAAAAAACAACAACAAAAAAAACAAACCCTCTGTTTGTTTCCAAGTGAGCCTGGAAGAGTCCAACAGAAGCAGAAGTGGATGGCAAACGGCACAGGGAGAGACCCAGCCCCTCTCTCCTGGCTTCCCCGGGCTCAGCCCAGAGCGTGGGACAAACATCCCTGGCCAGGAGCTTCAGTTAGCAGGAATCTTTCTTTCACTTTTAGAAAGAAGTGGAAAATGCACGCGTGCCTTCGCGCGCTCGTCCGTTCATTCAACTGTTTGTTCAACAATGTTTTCTGCGGGGGGCTGCTGTGTGCCACGTGCTATGCTAGGTACTGGGGCTAGAGCAGTGAACAAAACTGTCCCTGCCCTGAAAGAGGTCACTGTCTGGCTGGGGAGACAGACATTATAGAAATAAACATGCAAATAAACACATGGCCACAAATATCCATAAATGCCCCAAAAGAGATGCACAGGAGCCATGAGCACAAAGGAAATAAAAAACTAGTCTGGGGGAGAGAGCAGTCAGGGTGGGCCGCCTCCCTGAGGAGGTGCCATTTCAAAGGGGCCTGAAGACTGAGTGAGAGTTGGCCTGGTGAGGAGGGAGGAAAGGTATTCCAAGCAAAGGGAACAGTGTGTGGTGCCTTGAGGCCAGAGAGAGCTCAAGGCCAGAGAGAGCTGAGGTGTTAGGGGAAGGAGAGCATCTCTGTGGCCCAGGGGCCAGCGGCTGGGGGCAGGGAGGGGGGTGGTCAGCAGGCACTGGCTGAGTCAGGCACGGTCACTCTAAGAATGTGAACTTCAGAACTTCAGAAAATGGCCACAGCATAAATTCACGGGGATTGACATTAAAATATACCTTGTTTTTCAGAGTCATCCCCTGGATTCAGCTGGTGTTCAACCTGGTCTCACCTGCCTTCTGCCTTTTCCAGTCTGAAGGCACTGGATGATTCAGAATCAGATGAGTTTCATTATTACTCAGCACACTTCACTGACTACGCCAGAAAAGGAGATGCATTTATGGAAAGATGTTTAACACAAAGGTTAGAATGAGGGTTGGGGTTGGGCTTTGGTTAAAGGTAGGGTTGTTACAGGGTTTGGGCTAGGATCGGGTTGGGGTCAGGATTAGGGTTGGGTTGGGGTTGGGTCAGGGTTCGGACTGTAAATTTGAGTTCTGTTACATACACTTCTATCACTAGCACCCAGTCGAAAATCTGGGACATAATAAGGGCCCAGTGGGTATTTTTGATGAATTAATTGCTGTGGTTTACTGTAAACCAGAAAGACAAAGTGGCCAGGCAGCCTCATTCCCTGGATATCCTGGTTATTTGTCTGTGTATTGTGAACAGACTGGTAAAACTCACCTGCACGCTAATTTTCTATTCTTCTAAGACAGCACCAAAAAATCATTCCCTTGTATGAAACAGGGAGGAAATGGTCTGTGCATGTTGATCTGGTGACCCAGGCAGGGGAACAGAGAGCCCAGGAGACCAGATCCTTCAAAATAGCCCAGGGGTGGGGGAGGAAGTGGGTTTCTGCAGAAGTCCCAGCCAGGCTGAGGGGGAGTCAAGGAACTAGATTCGGGCCAGAAGATGGGGTTTGGATGAGGAGTTGGGAGAGGGAAAAGGTGAAGAGAGGAGCAGTAAAGTTAAGAAGGTAGGCAGATGGCAGAGCGTATGTATGTAACCCGTGTAGTTCTGGGGCCCCTTGTGGCCTGGGCCCTATAGAGATCCTTCAGGAAAGCTTGAGGCAGTAGTAACATATTACTCATGGGGGTTTCTAATATTTTTCGTCTCACAAAGAAAATCAAGGAGGGTCCGACTTCTACCCCTCAGCCACACTGCTCAGTCCCCTCACCTCTTCTTCCTCCAGGGCTCTTGTATCATGTTCTACTCCAGAACCCCTCACTTGCAGCACCCCCAAATGTGGCTTTCCTGCCCTCTCTGTGCTCACCCAGTTCGTCTTTATACAGTTCAACTCAGCCTCAGGGACTTCTGCTCTTTGTTCTCTTTCTGTTCTCCCCACCTCACAGAGTCCCCAGGAAAGAACAGCAAGTGCACACCCCTCCCCGTCTCCCCTGCTTGGCACTCCCACCTCTCTCTGGAACCAGACGGGGAAGGATAGAGCTCTCTGAAGAGGGCAGAAGGAAGAGCTGAAACAGGCAAGGTCAAGATTCTCTTTTATGAGGCCTAGGTGAGTGGGGAACGTTCCTGGGACTTGTCATAGTATAAAGATTGCACCATCTCCACTGGGCCCTGGGGAGCCAGGGGAGGGTTTTGAGCCAGAGAAGAAAGCAGTCAGATTTGTGAGCAAATCTTCCATGGAAGCGGGGCTCTGTGTGTGTTGTGGGTGATCGTCCACGAGCACCTGGGAGATCCTGGTTAAATATGTGACAAGGGAAGAAGTCAGTGATGAGTGAATGATGAATGAATGGATGAATGAATGAATGAACGAATGGAATATTGAGCTTCCTGAGCGTTCTGGATTTTCATGCAGGCCTCAAGGACCCCAGGACGATTGTGCCCCCATCACGGCTTCTGAAGTCCTTGTTCTTCACCTTTATGCCAACCAGCTGGGAGCTCCTGACAATGACCTCCAGGCTCACAGGGGAGAGGAGGCCAGGCTCCTCCTCCCACATGGTGGAGCATCTGGACTGGCTCCACCAGTCTGCTGGGAATGGCCCATGATCCCCTGGGCAAGACGCGCGACGCACGGGAAACCTCCCAGTGCTTTTGGCTCTGGCTGTAATTCTGGTTTCCAGCAACATATAAAAATAGCTTCAAGGACACGCAGGGGGTGGGAGGGGCGAGACCTGGTCCCTGACTTCCAGAAGAACCAGATACACACTCCCATCTCTCACTGTCCAAGGGCCCCCTGCCGCCCATATTAATCTGGATTTGAACCTGGGCCTGTATCTGTGGACCTCAGGCCTCAACTTGCCGAGTTCCTCAGTCAGCGGCCCCCATCACCCAGCTTGGGGCAGAGAGAGGCAGACGAAGAAAGAAAAGCGTCTGCAATCCCTCCCACTGACAGCTCAGGGCAGAACTCCTGCAGGGCCCTGGTGCATGGCTGGAGACGGCAGAGGCTGCAGGAACAGAGCCTGGGGGCACCGGGGAGCCTGGCTAGGGTGGGAGGGGAGGGGGCTGCCCAGCTGCAGGGGCTCTCGTGAGCCTCTTCCAGCCGCCAGTGTTGGAGTCCCCAGACAGTGGTGAGGCAAACGTGGGCTCACGCCCTGCAGAGCCCATCCTGAGGCCAGGCAAGAGTGCAGCAGGAGGAAAAGCCCCAGCCGAGGATGGGGGGACGTGGTCGTGTTTTAGGAACAGGTACATTTATGAGCACAGCCTATTCCAGAGGATGGGCATGCATCACCTGGAATCCTTACAGCCCCAGAGGGACTTACCATGATTTGTCCCCATCATACAGATGAGCAAAGCGAGGCTCCGAGAGGCACCGAACCAACCACACAGCTAGCTGGGACAGAGCCAGGATTTGAACCCAGGGGGACTCAGGAGCCTAGGCTCCTGCTTCTGCACTAAAGGAATGAGCTAAAGGTGGAAGCTAAGGGTGGGGGTCAATTTTCTTCCTTGCCTCCCCAAAGCCCCAAAATAGACCTGCTTTCCTGATGAAGGTCTCCTCCCCTCAGCTCCACAAATACCGATGTTCCCAGGCCGAACCCAGGGCGGGAGCCCACAGGAGCTCGCGCCCAGCAGGACCTATTTCTGGCTGCACAAGCGGCCTTCTGTCGTGGCCTCGGCCACAGCCCACAGCCACGGCCCAGGCCCTGGCCAGGCCTCCAAAGGGCCCATTGTCCGGCTGCCTGGGCCGCCGAGCCTGGCTCCTGGACATCCGGAGCGGGGGGCAGAGGGTGACCTGGGCACAGTGGACTGAGGGGCCTGTGTGAGAGCCGCAGCCGACTCGAATGACATCCTAGACTCCACCTTGGGACGGCCTCGGGCTGGCCTCAGAGAGGCCCTGAGGTCACACACACACATACCCCCCAGAGGTGACAACTGCAGACAGCAGCCACCACCATTTCAGGGAACAAGAAGATAAGAGCCAGGGATTTAGAGCCGAGTGAGCTGGGATTGTAATACCAGCCGGCTGTGAGGCCTGGGCAGGTCATGCCCGCTCTCTGAGCCTCAGTCTCCTCATCTGTGAAATGGGACACACATGCACCTATTTTACAGATGTGCAAACCCAGCTTCAGAACAGTAGCTTGCCTGAGTCTACCCCAGCGGGAGTTTTCCATATATACATATATATTAAAAAGGTTTCCGGGGAGCCTCACTGGCTCAGTCAGTGGAGACTGCTACTCTTGATCTCGGGGTTGTGAGTCTGAGCCCCACATTGGGTGTAGGGCTGACTTAAAAATAAAATCTAAAAAAAAAAAAAGGTTTTCATTAGGAGCATTTTCAAAAATACACAAAAGTACAGAGTATGATAAATCCTCACATCCCACCCTTCAGATTCTAAATTATCGAGTTGTTACCACACCTGCTCTATCAACTCCTTTTGATTAATTTGCTGTTGTCGCTTGAAGTAAATTGAAAGCCAATCCTGGACACGTCCTTCCATCCTGACCCACTTCAGCATTCCTCTAAATATGTGGGCAGGTTTTCATATAAACATAATGCTGCCCTCACACCTGGCAAAATTAAGAGCAATTCCGTGGCATCGTCTCCTCCCCGGGGCATAACAGGGTTTTCCTGATATTCTCATCAATGTCAGGTTCCAGGTGATTTGTTCGATTAAGATCCAGGCAAGGTCTACACGGGGCATTCAGTTGTTACGTCCCATGACTTTTTTAGGAAATTGATTTTTTTTTTTTTTGTCACTGGCTTATTGAAGAAACTGAGTCCGTTGTCCTGTTGAATGTCCACACCCCGGATGTATCTGTTTTCTTCTTCACGGTGTCATTTAACTTGTTTCTCTGTCCCTCTATTTTCTGTGAACTAGGAAGTTGCTCCCCTTCCTCTTTAACTGGCTGTTTTATGGAGATGTAATTCACACACCATAAAATTCACCCTCTTAAAGTGGACAATTTAATGGTTTTTAGTATATTCACATGCAACCACCACCATATCCAACTTCAGGACTCTTTCGTGAGGCCAGAAAGAAACCACATCCCCATTAGCAGTCACTCCCCGTTGTGCCCTCCTGGCAACCGCCAATCTACTTTCTCTCTCTATGGATCTGTCATATAAATGGAATCAGAAAACACGTAGCTTTTTGTGACTGGCCGCTTAGCATGATATTTTCAAGGTTCATCATGTTAGACCACGTATCAGTACTTTGTCCCTTTTTATCAACAAATAATATTCCATTGTATGAAGAGAGCATATTTTGTTTATCCGTTTATCCATTTATCCAATGATGAGCGTTGGGCTTCTTCCTCTTCTTGGCTCTTATGAATAATGCTGCTACAAACATCCGTATGTGCTTGTGTAAATATATGTTTTCCATTCTCTTGGGTGTTGATACATAGGACTGGAATTCCCAGGTCATACATAACTCTATGGTTAATATTTTGAAGAACCACCACACTGTTTTCCAAAGGAACTAGGCCAGTTCATCAGCACACAGGCAATGCTCAAAGTTCCAACTTCTCCACATCTTTGCCAACACTTGCGATTGCCCACCTTTTTTTTTTTTAAAGATTTTATTTATTTATTTGAGAGAGAGAGAATGAGAGACAGAGAGCACGAGAGGGAAGAGGGCAGAGGGAGAAGCAGACCCCCTGCCGAGCAGGGAGCCCGATGTGGGACTCGATCCCGGGACTCCAGGATCATGACCTGAGCCGAAGGCAGTCGCTTAACCAGCTGAGCCACCCAGGCACCCGCGATTGCCCATCTTTTTTATTTTAGTCATCCTAGTGGGGGTGAAGTAGTATCTCGTGGTTTTGATGACAAATGGTGTTGAGCATCTTTTCATGTGTTTATTGTAATTTGTATGTCCTCCTTGGAAGAATGTCTATTCGAATCTTTTGCACATTTTTAAATTGTGTTATTTGTCTTTTATTATTGAGTTGTAAGAGCTCTCTACATCTTCTGGACACAGGTCCCTTATCAGATACATGATCGACAAAATTTTACTGTCATTCTGTGGGTTATTTTTTCACTTTCTTGGTGTCCTCTGAAGCACAAAGTTTTAAATTTTGGTGAAGCCCTATTTATCTATTTATTCTTTTGTCCCTGTGCTTTCAGTATCATATGCCTAATCCATGGTCATGAAGGTTTACTCCTGCATCTTATTCCAAGAGGTTTGTCGTTTTAGCTCTTACATTTAAGTTTATGATCCAGTTAGAGTTGACTTTTGTGTACAGTGTGAGGTAGGGATCCAACTTCATTCTTTTCATGTGGGTATCCAGGTGTCCCTACCGTTTGTTGAAAAGACTATTCTTCCCCTATTGAATGGTCCCATACCCTCGTCAAATATCAACTGAACATAAATGTATGGGTTTATTTCTGGACTCTCAATTCTATCCCATTGATCTATAGTCTATCTTTATGCCAGTGCCACACAGTCTTGATTCTTGTAGCTGGGTAATAACTATTAAAATCAGAAGGTGTGAGTTCTCCAATTTCGTTCTTCTTTTTCAAGATCATTTGGCTTTCTGGGTCTTTCACATTTCTGTATAAATTTTAAGATGAGCTTGTCAATTTGTTGGCAAAAAAGCCAACCGGAATTTTGATAGGAATTGCATTAACTTGATAGATCTGTTTGTTGGACTTGCCAACTCTAAATTTAAACTTTGAATTGGATTGGACCCCAGTGATCTATAGTTCTGACCCCAAGCCTCCACAAAGACCCTGCCCTGAGCAGCTCTCAAGGGCTGAGGGGCCCATACTATTCTGGAGCCAACCCAAGACCCCCTGAGCTTCCAGGCAACCTGCTGTTAGGTCCCATCTACCCCCATCCTTCAATTGACTTTAGGAGTCAAAAATGCAGAAGTTAACATTTCCTTATGTCAAACTCCTTTTGTAAGTTCTGGATACCAGGGGAAGTCTTCGTGAATCTTAATTCTGCCCAGACAGGGAAACAGCACCTCCCCCAGCTGAGGCCCTACAGAGCCATAGGCCTCACAAGCCCTTCTCCCCGTCTGCCCACAGCAGAGACTGTTCTACTTTCTGGGTCATTCAGTCCTTGTTCTTCACCCACAAAGTCACTCACGTCTGAGGGGCGGGGGTGGGGGTTCCTAGGCAACAAAACCATCGCTGCCTAACCTTTATTTCTCTGTCGAGTAAAACTCTCATTCAAGCATTCAGCAGGTCTATGACTGAGCTGTGCCAGGCACCGTGGGGACGGAAGACTCAGGTCCCTGCATCCAGAAGCTCCCAGGCCAGGGAGGTGACAAGAGTCACCATCTTTTTTTTTATTAAAGATTTTATTTATTTATTTGAGAGAGAGAGAATGAGAGAGAGCACGAGAGGGGGGAGGGTCAGAGGGAGAAGCAGACTCCCTGCAGAGCAGGGAGCCCGATGTGGGACTCGATCCAGGGATTCCAGGATCATGACCTGAGCCGAAGGCAGTCGCTTAACCAACTGAGCCACCCAGGCACCCCAAGAGTCACCATCTTGATGCCTGTACTCTGTGCCTGGAACCGTGTGCCCGGTTCCCCTGAAAGCTCAGTACAGCCCCACGAAGCATGTGTTGTCACTACTTCATGGATGAGGGTATATCTTTATCCAAAAAAATATTAATCGAGCAGCTGCTCAGTGCCTGGCCTGTGCAAGGGGATGGATGCTCAATGCTGACAAAGATTCCCCAGGTCCCCGCCTCCTTGGAAATGCTCCCCACTAGGAGAGACAGATGTAGAACGAGAAAGACAAGGAAGGGAAGGAAGGGGGGGGGGTGGTCACAACATGCAGTTAACACCACAGGTGACAAAACAGAAGAGAAAAGTAACAGGAAGGACCTACTGCAAGTATGTTCATTGGGGAAGGACCCTCTGAGGAGGCCATATTCACACCAAGACCTCAAGGATGAGAAGGAGCCAGACATGTGGAACGTGTGGAAAACCATTTCTGGTCGTGGAACCACCAGCACAGAACCCTGAGGTGGAGGCTGGACAAAAGGCTGGGGTGGCCGAGGGGCAGTGAGCGGGGGTGTGGGTCAGGGGCGATGAGGCCAGGAGGGTCAGGCCAGATCATGCTGGTGGTGGAGGCTATGCCAAAAGTAGGAAGGCGGACAGAGGCTATCGGGGGTTTAAGCAGGGGCATGACATGCTCTGTTTTGTGTTTAAGGCAATCACACAAGCCCCTCTATGGAATCTTCCAGAGGGAGATGATGATGACCTTCCTGGGTGGTGGTCATGGGGGTGGAGAGAGTTGTGGATTGACATGGATAGAGCCAATTGGCTGCGGTTGGATGTACATAGAGAGGAAAACAGAGGAAGCAGAGATGCCATCAGGCCTCTGTCCAGAGTGACGGCTGAATCCTAGAACAGACTTCCTGGCTCCAATCTTGTCTACTTCTTCCTGGGCGAGAGAGGCTTCTGGAACTTTAGGCCATGTCCACGCACGACAAGGAAGGTGGGCCAGCTCAAGAGGCAGGCAAACCCTCCCCTCCTCCTTCTCTCTCTCCTGCTGCCCCACTTGGCAGGGGAGGTGGGGAGGAAACAGGGCCTCCAGTCCACCAACTAGCTGTGTGGCCTTGGGCAGTCACAGTCCTTCACTGGACTCAGGTCATTAAATGATCGGTCCCACCGTGTCCTCCGTAACTGACACCAGGTATAGAATGGAGAAGCAACTAATCTACTTTAGAGCACATTACAAAGTGCAAGAATGTTACCATCATCCTGCAGATCCCAGTAGGAAAGTGTGCCTCTCTGTCATACTCCGTCCCCAGCGGACTTCTCTGGGCCATCAGGATCCTCCCAGTGCCTAGCGGGGGCCCCATCACATTCTCTTCTGTTGAAGGGGAACGGAGGCACCATGATCAGCCTGAAATCTCACCAAAATCGGGGTGGAGGAGTAGCCTCCCCCCGCCTCCATGTCACTACCAGCAGTCACCATGGAGCCCTCTCTGTGTCCAGCTCTGGGCCAGGGTCCCACACGGAGTGCCGTATGTCACCCCCATCACAGCCTGCCGGGAAGGCTTTATGGCCACTTGCTCTGTTTCTGGGGAGGTGAGTGGTCAGCAGCCGTTCACGGCCCTCAGCTTAGACACAGAAAGAAGCAGAAGGTCCCGGAGCTGGAAGGAAGACACGCGGGGAATCATTCATTCATTCAGTTCCTGTGGAGCCCCATCACGGGCCAGCATGTCCCCGGCATGAGGAAGCAGGCACAAACTCCCGCCCGCGTGGGGCGTGCTCCGGAGTGCGGAGTTGACAGCAAATGAGAAAAACCCACCATGCGGTAGACGCCAAGGAGAACAAGCTACAGAGATCTTGCTCCAAGCACCACGTGGTTGGGACAGAAAGAGCCGACCGTTGCTACAGGGCAATCAGGGTCATCCCCGTCTCCTGCTTCGTCTTCCCTCTGGCCAGGATTGTCCAGGTTCCCAAGACAGGCGGAGAAACCGAGGCAGCCCAGAATGCCAAGGGGCTCCATCCACCACGGCTGCCGGGCGGGGCGGGTGTGGGAAGCAGAGGTGGGCCTGGGAGCTCTCCCACAGGCCCATGCCGCGCCTCCCTCGTCCCGGAGTAAGCATGTGATTAAGTAATCTTATTATGAAAAGTCCCACATGATCAGACGCCTGGGCTACACTTTGAATGAAATTAATTCCAAGGTTCAACCAAGTCCCTGGGCATTTTCCTTCCAGGGAAGGTGGTGGGAGGGAAATGAGGTCTGTGTGTTCCAGAACCCCAAGGAACAGGCCCCAAGTCCCGATGCTGCTGGAGGCCCGGGGCAGGGGGGAGGGGGAAAAGGAGAGAGGTTCAACTAGTCATCGCTCACCCCCAAATCCCAGCCACTTTAGTGCACGTTCCCACTCAGATGCCCCAAATGTGCCTTGGCCAAAACTGAATTCCTCGTTGCCCTGCCCTCTGGGGTTCCTCCTCCAGGGCCCCTCGCTCTGCAAACAATTCCAGCCTCTCGGCTGTCCCCTCGGGGCCACGCTGCCCCGCAGCCCCCTCGTCCAACCTGTTGTCAGGTCCACCTGACCTTCAGATGCTCCTCAAATATCTCCCCTTGTCTCCATTCCTACCGCCTCCTCCTCAGCCCCAGCTCTGCCACCTCGAGCCTCCTTGCAGACGGTGTCACTTCCTGCTGCAAACTCTTCCTGGCCTCCCCCTGCATTTGGAATGGTCCCCCTTCCCATCCCCCAGGCCGGATCCCAAGTTGGGCACAGGGGAGAACACATCTCCAGTCCTCAAAAGCTGCCCTTGCCCTGCAGCCTCAGCAGGTGGGATTCCCAGGGGGAAAGGGACATGCCACATACACCCTACCTGAGTCCCAGCACCCTCCTCCAAGGGACAGCCAGGTATCGGGGAAGATGGGGACCACCACGAGACCAGACAGGCAAACAGCTTTTATAAGAGCCCTCGTTCTCGGGGCACCTGGGTGGCTCAGTCGTTAAGCGTCTGCCTTCGGCTCAGGTCATGATCCCGGCGTGCCGGGATCGAGTCCCACATCGGGCTCCCTGCTCAGCGGGAAGCCTGCTTCTCCCTCTCCCACTCCCCCTGCTTGTGTTCCTGCTCTCGCTATCTCTCTCTGTCAAATAAATAAAATCTTTGAAAAAAAAAAAAAGAGCCCTCGTTCTGCTGATGAGTCTGGGACACAGCCCAAGAACAAGAGAATGGGGCTTGCAATTCTTACTCATCGCTGTACACAGGAGGTGCTCAAGCAATGCTCTAAATGAATGTGGATATGCTCCACCCCATCCAGTGGCTCACATCGTGGAGGGTGATGCCAGCAAAGGCCTGCATGGATCAAAGGGGTCAGCATGAGCTCCCTGGCCTCGCAGGACAAGGCGGGTGTGACTTGTCTGGCAAGGGAGAGGGCATTCTGGAAAGGGGCACAGAGTCACCAAGACAGCAGGCAGGAAGGAACATGGATAGGACCTATTGAGAATGCCCCATCTGCCTGGCCCCTCGTCAGTGCTCTGAGATAAATAATACGGCCTCCTCTATCGTACAGATGGGTAGAATAAATGGTTAAATTCTCTCCTCCCGGTCCTACAGTCAGAAATTCTAACCTGCGTCAGAGACCCAGAGCCCTTGGATCATCGCTGAACTGAACACCTCCCCACCTGGCTTTCTCTTAGCAGTGGGTTTTAGAATTTGTGTGCACAGGAATGAACTTTACATGAAATAGGGTTTCCTGTAGTTTGAATTAAAACTTCCCCCTCTGGTATATTCTCCTATTACTGGGACGTACAGCCCCAATTTTTGATCTCGGGGCCAGGGAGAGAGGAGCTGAGCATCAAGGGAAGTGTGTGCTAGAAGGAGCCTGGGGCCATTCTGTGCAGAGGACTGGGCAGGTGAGGTGGAGGGAGAATGAAGAAAGGACAGTCCTTCTGTCCAGGTGCACTACCAGTTCAGTTGGGGGTAGGAGATAGGTCCCCAAAGAGCTGGAATTGACAATGACAGGGCAGGAGTGAGAAGTTATCCATCCATCCATCCATCCAACAAATATCGACTGAGCCCACAGTCAATGAAGTGACAAACAGGGCAGCAGATAATTACAATCCAATGTGGTCAGTGCTGTGATGGGGGATGTACAGGGCACTGGGGGAGTCCAGAGGAGGCACTAATCTAGCAAAAGGTTGTGGTGGAGAATCAGGGAAGGCTTCCTGGAAGAGGTGATGTCTAACTTGAGACTTCAAGGGCAAGCAGGACTTAGCCAGGCCAAGAGGTGGGAAACAGCAGGTCAGCCTGAAGGAACCAAACAGCACCTACCTACACTCAGAGGTGAGTGGCCTTTGGGGACCAGAACAGCTCAGTGTGGCTGACGCAGAGGGCAGGGGGGCACGGGTGTGGCAGAGTGAGGAAGCATACATTTTCAGAGGAGGGTGTCTGGGGCCAGATCTGCCAGGACCTTGGGAGACACAGTTAAGAGTAGGATCTTTACTGAAGGGGAACAGGAACCTGTCAATGCTTCTTAACAGAGGAGACATGTGGCCAGATTTCCTGTTTAGAAAGATAACTCGGGCTTCTGATGAGAGAAGGCTGGGTTATCCTGACTGGTCTTCCAAGGTAACTTAACGTGAAGTATCTATACCTAATATAGAGATACAGATATATTTGCAAAAGCATTAAACATTTACAAAAGAAGGAGAAATTTCCAAACCAAACCTAAAGGGAAAATAGGACCTCAGAGCAGGGAGTACACATGGTGGCTTCTTCTGCCTAAGGAAATTTTCCAAGCTCAGGGAAGCCTTCCCTTTGCCAGCTGAAAAAAAAAAAGGAGGCAGGGAGGATGGAAACAAAAGCCCAGGGCCACAGTCTAACAAAAGACTCTTTCCCACAGTTAGCTGGGCCCCCCAGGGCCACATCCTCAGTGAGAGGGCAATCAGAAGCAGACCAGTCCTTCCGAGGAAATACAGCTGGGTTTGAATGACTCAGGCATTTCAAGCTTGGGTTAGGTGGACCCCGACAGGTAGGACTTCCAAGTGTGTGGTTGAGGCAAACAAAATCCTCTAGGAAGGCAAGTAACTTCATCCCATGCTCTAGACCATCCCTGTGCTTCATTTTTCAAATACTATGATCAATACACAAAGAAAACTAGGCATCCAAGGAAATAAGACACCATGAGAAAACAAATGGATGAAAACACTTAGAAACATGCCTGCAAAGGTTTCAGATGTTGGAATTAACATAAAACAACTGTGTTTACTATATTTTAAAAAAATTAAAAGACAAGCATGAAACATCACGGGAGAACATAAAACTATCAGAAGCAACATAGCTAACTGACCAAAGAACCAAACAGAAGCCCTAGGAATGAACATTATGATAACTGAAATTTAGAACTCAGAAATGTTAGGGGCGCCTGGCTGGTTCAGTTGGTAGAGAATGTGACTCTTGACCTCGGGGTCGTGAGTTCGAGCCCCACAGTGGCTGTAGAGATGACTCAAAAAAAAAAAAAAAATCTGAGGCTTTATTTCTTGAACCTGTTGGTCATGGTCTCATACACATTGGTTTCCAATCATTCATTAAATTGTACGTTTGTTTTTCACTGTACCGCAAAGCTGTATGTTTATAATTTATGCATTTCATGCACATGTGCTATATTTTGAATTAGTGAGGCATAGAAAGCACTGGATGGATGGGTTTAAGAATGGATTCAAGGCAGCCAAAGAAAGAATTAGGTCAAAAGAAAGTATCCCAAATGCACTGCAGAGAGACACAGAGATGGGCAAAAGGAGAGGGTAAGAGCAGAGAGGATAGGCAAGACAGAGTTTGATCAGAGCCCTAGAAGAGAGAGAAAGGAGCAGAGACAATGTTTACGAGACAGTGGCTGATAATTTCCAGAACTAATAAAAGACACCAGACCATAGGGGCACCTGGGTGGCTCAGTCCATTAAGCATGTGACTCTTGATTTCAGCTCAGGTTATGATCTCAGGGTCGTGAGATCGAGCCCTGCGTCAGGCTCTGCACTCAGGGGGGAGTCTGCTTGAAATTCTCTCGCCCTCTCCCTCTGCCCCTCCCCCTGCTAGCATGCTCTCTCTCTTTAAAATAAATAAGTGCATCTTTAAAAAAAAAAAAGACACCAAACCACAGATTCAAGACACCCAAAAAGTCCCCAGAGAGATAAAAAGAATCCATACTTCCATCCATCAGAGCGAAACTGCAGGAACCCAAAGGTAAGGAGAGAACATACCTAGCAGCAGTCAGAGGGAAAAAGCCAGACTCACCTTCCAAGGAAGGCTGGTTAGACTGACAGCCAACTTCTCCACAGCAATCATGGAAGTCGGGAGCCCTGGAGTCTTCAATGCAACGAAAGGGCACTCTGGTCTCTGGTTGCTGAGAGGAGGATGAGGTGCGGGGGCCAGACCAGAGGCTGGAAACCAGCCGGAAGCTGGGACAATGGTGGCCAGGACCAGATCAGCAGCAACGGGGAAGGAGAAGAGTGGACAGATCTGGGAGAAGCTGAGGAGGCAGAACTGGGGTGACTTGGTGATGACTTTTTGTGATGGAGGAGGGCCGGGAGGAGGCAGGATGAAGGTCAAGTCTGGCTGGAGGGGCTGCTTGGCTGGAAGGGCCCCACTGCCCTGAGATGAAACAGGAGGACCAGGTTTGTGGGGTGGATGGGCTTAGTTTGGGAGGTGGTCGCCCCAGAAAATCAAGGCCGTTGGTACCCAAAGGAAGGGAGTCTCCTGAGCAGAAGGAGACAGGAAGGATTCCCAGATGAAGAGGTGGTGCAATCAGCTCTTAAGGGCGGGTGGCAGGAAGGGGCAGCCTGCAGAGCTCCAGAATGTAGCGAGGGTGACGGGAGGCCGCGGAAGAGGGCAAGGCTGGGCAGGGAGGCAGAGCGGGCAGGCTGTTCCCTCCCGGAGCACCAGCAACCAGCAGAGCTTGGTTCGTAACAGGTGCTCAGCCCACACTCGCTGAACAAGCCAAGTGATGGAGGCCGGCACATGGTCAGCGTTGTGGTTGCTGTCAATGGTGAGGCCAGCACTTAGCCGGTTTCCGTTTTCCGTCCTGGGCCAGAAAGCCACACCTGCTCCCCTTCAGCTGGGATTCCCAAACCGTAATTATGTCTCCTGCAAACACCAGTATGCGTAGCACCAAGTGGGGAAACTGAGGCAGTCCCAAGCAAAGATTGCTTGGCAAGGTTGGGGCTTTTGGGGGCTTTTTTTGGTGGGTGGAGAAACCAAATACCCAGCCCCTCCTGCCTGGCTCCCTACCACCCCCACCACCTCGCACCCTGCAAAGGCCTTCCGTGGAGAGAGATGCATACTTTCCCTCTGTCACACACAGGAAAGCATCAGCTCAGCCTGGCTGCCATCCTCAGGGGTCCCACCTCCAGAGCTAAATGCACAGCCATGTAAGGACAGAGACCCTCTCCTCTGGGAGTGAGAACCCCCAGGGGTCCCCAAAGCCTGTGAGAGAGTGAGAACTGAAACTTCCCGGAGCCCTCCTGCTCCCGCCTGCCTCACGGCTGCTCATTTCCACAGAATCTGTGGGCTGAGACTGGCGTGTGACTCACCTCCCTCCCCTCCTCTCCCTGAGTAAATGTCAAGTAACATTAGCTATCCCATCTCCCTCAGCAGCACCCCCCATTTTTGGTGGTGCTGTTTACCTCGGCTGGATCAATCAGCGTTCGGGGAGAAAATAGAAACCCTTTTAGATCCAATTAATGAAAATCAGGCCGCAGGAATGTGCCTGTTTAAAATTTCACTACCTGGGCAGGAAAAGGACTGGAGAGGCAGGGAGGAGGGCGAGAAGCCGGCTGGGCCCCACTGCCAAGCCCGGACCTTCCTAGCATTCGGAAGAGAAACCCCAATTTCTGAGGGGGGCTGGCAGCACCCCCAAACTGGGTCCCGGTCAAACACTGCCCTTGTGGGCACAGAGCCAGAAGCAGCCTCTTTGCTGCTTCTTTGGAGGGCGGGTGGGGAAGCGAGGAAAGAGACGGAGGGAGGTGGTTTCCACATCAGATGAGAGCCAGGGATGCGGAGTGAAAGCCCTTGGGGGAGTCTCGGGGTCCTGCAGCTGCATCAGCAGCTCACACACAAGCCTGGCTTGGGGGGGGCCTGGCTTCCTCTTGCCACCAGGACCCCAACTCCAAGGAGATACAGCTTCATTCCTAATCCCCCGTGTCCCAGGAATCATGCTGGGTGCTGGGGCCTCCAACCCCGGGCATGCGCATCTGCCGCATGATGGTCAAGGGCAGACAGACCTGGCTCTAACCCCGGCTGAGCCACAGCCAGCTGCGTGACCTTGGGCAAATGGCTGAGCCTACTGAGCCTTACACTTTCCATCTGTAAAATGGGGTCATATTGCACGCTTCATAGGGAGCTCCTTGTTCTTGGGGCATCTGTGACCTAGCTCGTGGGACCCTCCCCAAAAGACAGCCAAGGCTGTGACTTGCCTGTTACTGAGGCAAGAGTTCACACGGTTCGGCCCAACCCCTGAGCAGGGCCACCCAGAGCTTTGAGGATCACGAGGACTCAGCAATCCCCCTCGCAGGACCCAAAGCCACTGGGCAAGGATTCTCCTTCATTGTATTATGTCCCGTGGGCGGCAATGGACCCAGAGCAGGTGCACTGGCGATGTGGTTTGGAAGGACGAAAGGGTGAGTTTTACAGTCTTCCAAGTGCTTACACATCCTTTAGGTGACAGCAGGAAGCACACAAGCGACATCTCTGGGCCGAGTTTGTCTGTCAAGTGGGAACTGAATCAGATGCCTCTTGGACCCACTTCGCATTCCTCCAGCTTCAGCTCTGCCCCAGGTGAGCTCCAGGTGGCGACAGGTGCAGGCAGGCTTAGACTCCGCACGTGGACCCTGTGGCCGCGGTGGGTCCTTCAGTTCTCTCCTGTACCCCCCTAACCCAGCAGCGTAGGGCACCAGGGGGAGCCCTCCCAAAGGCATGCATAGCAGGAGTTCAGGGAACTCCCTACCCCCCTGGGCAACCCTCCGTCAGTGATCGAGTAGAAGGTGCTGGGTAGCTTCTCATACGCCCATCAGAGGGCCCAGCAGCATAGAGGCCCAGCGCCTGTAGGGGTGATCGGCCCTGTAACCCCCAGCCCTGTGTGGCCTTCTCTGGGTCGGCTCCCTCTCCTGCCCGCTCCTGCAGACCCCTTGGAGAGCTTCACAGCAAATGATGCGCACCCGGGTCCTCACAGCCCAGGCTCAGACAGAGGCAAAAGCTCCCAGCAGCCTTACAAGCATATGTGGAGACCACGTGAGCAGTTTGGGGCACACAGGGAGCCCAAGCACAGCAGAGGTGACAGGCCCAGCGTGTAGCAGGTGCTCAATTAACAGGTGCGGCTTCCCAGGGCCGGGGCGGGGGAGGGGGGGCAGGGGGCCTCCATTCATCCACTCCAGGCACTGTTGAGAGAGCACCCGTCCCGTGCGGAGCCAGGGCTCAGCTCAGAAATGGCACAGTCCCTACCCGCGAGGGCCTCCGTCTCCCAGGGCTGCCAGGCAAGTCGACTGGGGGGTGTAAAGCCCGGTGAGGGGGTGATATCAAAGGAGCAGAAGTGACCGAAGAAAGAAGGGCAGCCCCGGAGCCCCCTGGGCATGGCGGAGGAGAAGGGCCCAGATGCAGGGAAGGAGACGCAAGTACTCACCAGGCAGACACGGCAGGAAACGTCCCAAGACAGACGATGGCCTCAGGTGGTGGGAGAGGGGGGGTGCGGGAGGGGCAGGGATGAGGCCGGGGAGGCCCGGAGCCACTGGGCGGCCCTGCCAGCCACTGGCCTTGGGGCCATGCCTGGCTCCTGGCGCTGGCAGAAGCACCTGGCCCTAGTGGGGCACAGATGTCCCTCCACCCTGCCCGCGGCAGCTGGGGCTTTTGTGAAGTGCCCGGCTCCAGAGCGGTGCGCGCATGGGGGACCCCAGCTGTGCCCAGCCACGCCACTCTGCCAGGTTCAGAAAGGCCTGACGGAAAAGGGAGGCTGCCCCGTGCCAGTCCCGAGCTGAAGGCCCTGGCACGGCCCAGAGGCCCCATCCAGATCATCCTGTGCAGCTGTGCAGCTCAGCCCACCTCCGACGGGTGCAGGCAGCATGCACCGAGCACTCCCCGGGCTCCTGGGGGGCAGGGATGGGGAGCAGCGCTCACCCATCTTCACATGAGCGGCCGGAGGACAGAAGTTCCTCTCCCACCAACATTGCCCGGCCGCTGCCTGGCTCCACTCCACACGATCACTCAGGAACCCAGGCCGGGAGGGGCTCCCCCATCTGGAAGCTCCCCATCTGGAAAAGGCGACCTTCGGGGTCACTAAAATAGAGGAAGAGAAAACAGGGAAGTCGGAGCTCCGGCCCAGAGGGGACACATGTCACTTCACCTCTCCGCCCATGGGCCAGGGCGCAGGTGTGAGGGCACAGGTAGAACGTCCCATGAGCGCGATCATCTCTGCCACACGGAGCAGTGTGACTTCTGAGGCTGGGTCCCAGCCCCGGTGGCCTTGGGCATGCAGCTCCACCTCCCAGAGTCTCGACCTCTTCGGTGGGAGAGGAGGGACCAGGAGGGGGTCTCTACCTCACCGAGCTGGAGCCGGGTTAGTTAAAAGGTAATACCAGCAAAGTGCGCCCCCCCACACCCCCGCACCTGGCCCACGAACGCATGTCCCCTGTGTCCCTGGTTCTTCGTCACCATCTTTGTCTGCAATAGTTATGAGTGGAAACTACCAAAACATGTTGTTGCATTTTCTCTTATTTTATAAAAATGAGCTGGAAAATGCAAGGGCAGAACCACGAGCCAAAAGGGAGGAGGGCTGGGTGTCGTCAGGGTAACGTGGCCGAGGGCAGACATCACGAGACCCACCAAAGAGCCACAGATCCTGACGCTCCTCTGGACGTGCTCCAGATGAATTCCGGACAACCAGGGTGGAAACCGTGAAGCGAAATGACAAAATTGAAACACACGCAAAATCCCGGACAGGGTACTTTGCCAACTGTACCTAAAAAGACAAGGGGATTTTGTTTTCCCACTTTGGGGGAAGAGCCAGCCCCATTACGACGTTCAAGTCTGTGAGACATTCACACCCTCCCTGCCCGTGGGTTTTCTTCAGGAATATATATGTCGAAAGGCAGGGATTCCTGTCACAGGATGTGCCCCCCTCCCCGGCACAGAGGAAGGGATGACCAGCGACCAGTGGAAGCTGGCTTCACAATGCAGTAATATTTGGGGCTGGCCTGAAAGAGCGACAAGGTCACATGCTGGAGAAGGGGTCCTCTCGCCCCCAGCCATTCCCAAGCCCTTTCTCCCCTGCCTGCCTCTCATCATAGAGGCTAAAAAGCCATGTGCTGATTTTCCTAGCATGTCTTATAGCCAGAAGAAGCCATGGGACCATGTTCTGGCCAATGGTATACAAGGCAAAATCTGCAGGGGGCCTCCAGGCCTTCCTCCCTGATAAAAGGCGTGAAGTCCTGGAGAAGAGCACTCTCTCACCACCCTCACTGTGCTTCCCGTCACATACACACCCTCTCCCTTCCCACTTGGAGATGTGGCCCTGTGAAGACATGGAACCTGGGGCTGTGGCAGCCATCTTGTCACCATGAGGGTGATGCCTGGAGCTGTGGCAGCTATATTGTCACCATGAAGAGAATCAGAGGCAACTCAGGGCCTGGAGTCTGACCCTGTGGCTAAATAAACCTGCAAACACCATTCCTGGTCTTCTTTTTAGGTAAACTCTAATCGGTCTTATGGTTTAAGCCTCTGGGGGTTAGGCTTTCTGATACCTGCCGCTAAAGGCATTTCTAAAGGATACAAGGTCCTGCCTAATAAGGAGCTCCAAACAACAAGCAGACTTTGCTTCTAGAAGCCAGCCCAGGAATGTGAGTAAATTCCCATTTAGGCAAATGGGAGGCCACAGTTCAGGCCATGGCACCTCCCAAGCCGGGGGTACCAGCCTCTCGCCACCTAGGCTGCATTCCAAGGCACGTCTGTTCCGAAGCCTCCCTTCCGTCTCCAGCCCTGTGAGCTCCTGCCCCGTGCCCAGTACTGAGCCTGGCACTGGTGTGACAGCTGGGGACAAGACACGAGGTCACAGCTAGCAGGGGACAGACGTCTGCCCAGTGCCCACAGTTCACTAACTACTTATTTAACTGTGACAAAGGAAGAGATGTCAGACGCGGAAAAAGCATGCAACGGGGGAGCCAGCCTGGGGGGTAGGAGAGGACCTCCCCAAGGACGTGACGTTTAAACTGAGACCCGGAGGACACACTGATCTTCTTCCACTGGCTGAGGCCGTACAGGTGGGGGGGGTCTCTCCAAGCCTCAGTTCCCACCTCTGTGAAATGGGGGTCCTGGCGGGCCTCCCTCGCTGGGTCGGTGTGGGGCTTCAGCGCGGTGACACGGCGAAGCGAGGCCTGACTGTGTTAAGTGCTCGGCAGATGTGAGCTAGGACATTCCTCTTCAGGGCGAATGGGAGCCTGTTGGCCCCTCGTGACAGGCTAATTGGAGAAACAGCTTTTGCCAGAGTGTCTTCGGGCTCGGGGGGACTGTGGAGTGGCGGGAGCCGGCCCTCCTGTTTGACACTTGGGAAATGAGAGGTACCCCTCGGGCACTGCTCGCAATGAGACCCAGGATGTGGGGAGACAAAGCCGCAGGCCCGGGGCAGGCAGGCTGAGAGGGAAAGCAGGGGCCAAGCCAGGCCAACAGGAGGTCAGGAGTCAGGGGTCAGATTGGAGAGCCCAAGGCTGGGAGGGGCAGAGGGTCTTGGGATTGGAGTCAGACAGACCCAGGTGGGCTCCTACCCCGGGCCCCAGTCCCCCCAACCAGCGATGCTCACACCTCCGTGGCCCTTCCAGTCTGCCTTCAGTTTCAGGAAAAAGGCTTGAGGCCAAGGCCAGGGGCGGAGGCAACCCCCAAGACATGCTGGAACCCCACGGCCGGCCTGTGGCCTCCCCCATTCGCTGTCTGCCTCTCACACCCTGGACTACAAGAGGTCAAGGGAAGGCTGGGAAAAGGTCATTCCCTCTGGGGTTGTCAGATTTAGCAAATAAACACATAGGATGCCTAGTTACAACTGAATGTCAGATAAACAAATAAAATGTTTAGGGCAAGCATGTCCCAGGCGGTATTTGGGACATACTTACACTAAAAAATTATTCACTGTTTATCTGAAATTTAAATTAAACTGGATGTGCTCTATTTTATGTGGCAACCCTAATCCCGTGATGTCCTTATGTCATGCCCTCCCTTCAGATCCATCCGTGGCTCCCCAGTACCTTAGGCCAAGGTGCAGCCTGTTGCACACGTGACAGCAGAGGCCTGCGTGGGGTGGCTCCTGCCTGTGGCAGGAGAAGGCAGTGGAGCCCAGCCGACATGAACATGACCCCTCGTGCCAGGCCCCATGCTGGGGACTGGGGACCCTCCCATTGTGGCTACCCGAGGTCCTCTCCATGAATCCTGTCCCTATCAGAGACTTCAGACTAAAAGGCATTTCTTTTTGGTTTTTGGTTTTTGGCTTTTTCCCCTTTTTGTTTTAAGCCTCTGCCTCCTCCCCATTTCCTCTCCTTCATGGGTGGGAAACCCCTGATTTCAGATCAAAAGGACCCAAAAATTCACATGGCATTTCAAGTTGAACCCGCAGCTAAACCACTGACTTCAGAGAGTTCCCCAGAGCATCTCCGGGCAGAGCGGCCCGGGCCTCGCCCCAGCCTTCACCCTGGAGGCAGAGAGAGGGAGCAGGAAAGACACCCGCTTTCCAGAATCCCTGGAAAAGAAGGGACTAGCATTTACGGGGTGCCACACTCACACCCAGTCATTTAAGACTTGCTCCAGGTAGCCGTTCCTCACCACCACCACAGAAGCAGCCAGGTCCCCAAGTGACACGCATCCCGAGCACCCTGCGCCTTCTCGGCCTGGGGCAGATCTGTTTCGGTTACGTATTTGGGGACTGGTGTGCTCAGGGTCTGTCTCCCCGTTGCCGGGCCCCGTCAGCCTCACTGTATTCCCCAGCACCCAGCACAGCACCTGGCGTCCAGTAGATGCTCAGCAAATATTTGTGGCGTGGAGGGAGGAGGAGGAGGAGGAGGTTCGTGAGCTCCTGAGAGCAGGTGCCTTGCGCAGCTGGCTCGCTGCTCTGTCCTGTGGGTTCCATGCAATGGGAACGTGCGCTCCGGGAAGGTGTGTTGAAGCAACAAGGCTCCCTCCGTCAGCACCATGAAATTAGTTCCTAGAATTTAACCCACGAACCATCAGGAAACCGCAAAATCTGGCTCACTTGTTTCTCCTCCCCCTCCTGAGATGGTGGCCCTCGCCGGGCCCATTGCATAGATAAGGAAGTAGAGAGCCCCCTACTTCCTCATCACAAAAGGCAAACCTAAACCCAAGTATTTATTTTTTTTTTTTTACAGATTTTATTTATTTATTTTTTACAGATTTTAATTAATTTATTTATTTATGTGAGAGAAAGAGAGTGAGCGAGCAAAAGAGAGAGAGAGCACGAGCGGGAGAAAGGGCAGAGGGAGAAGCAGGCTCTCCACTGAGTGGGGAGCCCGACACAGGGCTCGATCCCAGGACCCTGGGATCATGATCTGAGCCGAAGGCAGACGTTCAACCAACTGAGCCACCCTGGCGCCCCCAAAGCTGGGTATTTAGATATACATCAAGCTCTAAAGAAAGGCAGGGAAGTGATTTCTTCCAGAGTTAAGATGGGGATTACCAGTAAGGGGAAAAAGGGGGTATGAGCAGTAAGGGATACATGGGGAGCTTCTCAGTGCTGGTAGCAACACTCTAAGTAAATTGACATCTCCGTGTGTGTGTGGGCGGGGGGGGGAGAGAGAGAGAGAGAGTCCATGACCTCTCTAAAAACTTTGCCTGTGCCTGTCAGACTGTTCCTTTACAACCTGCCCCTCCTCTGAACGACCTCTAAATGTCTGCTCCTTGGAGCTCTGGCCTGGGTGCTCTCCACACACACACACACACACACACACACACACACAATGATCCCCTGCCTGGCTGGCTTCAGCCCCATCCACGCAGTGCCCACTCCTAGTCTATCCCCAGCCCCGGCTTGCCCAGCTGCCCATCGAACAGCATGAGCTTCTTGGGGCCACCAGGATTACCAAGCTGAGACCTGAGGATCCAGTACCACCAGCAAGGCAACCAGGTCAAGGAAGAGTATTCTAGGAGAGGAAACAGCATGTGCTAAGGCCCTGGGGCTGTCATGAGCCTGACCCATTCCAGGAACTCCAAGTAGCTCCTCATGGCAGAGGGGGACTCAAAGTAAGTGAAACTGTGCAGGGGCACGATCTGTAGGGCCACAGGGGCACAAATGCCTGTGGGCATCTGACTCTAGACCCCCCCCCCCCAGTTTCCCCACAGGTACCAACTCATACAGGTCTCCTGCCTGCTCCCAACTGGGGTTTATAAAGCCTCTGCCCCACCCTGTACTCGCTGCCAGAACTCCCCCCTCCTCCGTCCTTCTTCCTTCCTACCCCCATCCTCACCCTTCCTCTCCCTCTGCCCCCTTCCTCCTCCCTCTCTCCCTCCCGTGTGCACACATTACTCATCTCAACAGGGAAGACAGGACCAGCACACGTTCTTCCCACCCCATCAGCTGGCGGAGCAGACCGGACAGCCCAGGACCCTGGGAGCCAGGAAGTATGGTTGGCCTCCACATCCAGTCTGGAAGCTTCTTTCAAGGAACAGCAGGGCAGGAAAGCCCTTGTAACCTCCTGCTTTCTCCTCACACCCCTCCTCTGGGGCACCCCAGCACACCCATCCACTTCCTGTAGGGCTCCGGCTGCTGAGGGTGGTCGAGCTCAGGCCTGGCTTTCGTCAAACACCGCCCATCCCAAAGGCCACAGGCCCGTGCGGAGGAGGAAGGGGGTCAGGAGAGGGGGTGGAATTCTCCAGATTTTCTCCCAGCCTCTGAAGGGCCTCCAGAGAGCTGGTTATATAAGGTTTCTTTAAAAAAAAAAATTGTGGAAAGGAAATTTTTGCAAATATTAAGGAGTGCCACTCAGGGCAAATAAGGGGGCGAACACCCTTCAACAGACAGGACAGGTCCTGAGCCCAGGAACCCCAGGCGCTCCAGGTGGGCAGGGGTCCACCATCTCGTGGCCGCTGGGTCCCCAGGCCAAGCTCGGTGCCAGGCAGGAGGAGGCGCTCGGCAAATATTTGCAGATTTAGCGAATGAAATCAAGGGAAGAGAAGCCGAAAGGAGAAGAAATAGACCAGGGTTGGGGGTGAAGGGAGGGAGCCCAAGAGAGAAGACAGGAGGGTGGCTCCTGACTGGGAGGGGGCTTGGGGGGGGGGGGGGTTGCTCAGGAATCAGGAAAACTGCTGAGTAAAAACTGTCTTTGAAAAGGCCCCAGATTATTCATCTAAGTCTTCATCTCGCTAAATTTCAGTTCAAGCGGCTGCAAATATTTGAAATGAGTAATTTCTCCTGATGAAGAGAGTCTGATTTTGATTCTGCCTAATTTATTTCGAGATTTAGGGGAGCACCCAGAGGAGAGGGGTTGAGCCTGTCGTCAAGCAGCGGCCACCCCCTCTCCCCCAAGCCGCCCCCTGGTCCTGCCCTGCCCCAACGTTGTGGTTCCGGGAAGAGGGGGGTGGGTTGTGTAGCTGGAGAAGGGGAGGGGCCCCCATCAGAGGGGCAGAATCTGAGCCAGGTGGCCCCAGGCCTCTGCCACCTCCTCTGGGCCTCCAGGCCTCTGGTCCACTCCGTCCCAGGGGCCAGCTCTGCCTAGTCACTCCCCTCCTCAAGTACCTTCAGTGGCTCCCTAGGACCCCCAGACAAACCATCCCTGAGCCCAGATTACTTCCCGGCCCCACCTCCTTCAAGGGCTTCTCCTCCTCCTCCACTTACCCAAGTGCCCCCAGGCCCTGGCACCTTCTTACACTCCACCGGGCACGAAGCAGACCCTGTTCCTCCTACAAGGCTTGAGCCCAACGTCACTTCTTCTGCGAAACCTTCCTTGTCCCTGGGAGAGGCAGGAGTCACGTGCGGCTCCCACCCTGCAGAGCCCTGGTCCCCTATGCGACCACCGTCTGGAGGCCTCCTTGCCTCCCTAAGCAGAGAGAGGGCCCGGGCCACGAGTGTGCCCGAGAAACGTGCAGGGGCAAGAATTCATCATAAAGGCACAACTGAAGAAGGGACGAGTGTACAAATAAACACGTATTAACACAGAGCCCACCCTGAACACAGAAGCAGCCACGGGGGTCCCTGGGAGAGGTCTGGGCTCGGCACCCCTCAGGGTCCACCTATCCAGACGTGGAAAAAAAGGCCCGGCTGTGGCCCTGGAACGCAGACAACTCAGGCACCTCGGCAGCCCCTCACCCGCATGCAGAGGGGAGAGTGTGACTGGCTCAGGGCCATCTGTCCCCACCCACCGGGAGAAGGCCCCTCAGTGGCACCCAGCAAGCAGGCAGGAAACACTGGCTGAATGAATGGGAGGCTCCCTTTGCTTCTAGCATCGGAGTAAGGCACACGGGCCCGGGGGAGGCAGGCCTGGGTCTGAATGCTGGTTTTACCACTTCTTGGCCTTGAGCCCACATCAGGCCACCCAGCCTGGGCCGGGGGGCTTCCAGAGTATCTGAGGTGCCTTCTGTCCTGGGGGCCCCAGGAACCCACGGGCCTACCAACCAGAATAACGGTACCCGCCATTTGTTGAGCACTCTCCTGGCACCTGGCCGGTGCCAAGGCCCTTCCCACACCATGTGACCCCCCGGGGGACCACCTTTGTGGCCCCTTTTCAAAGATGAGAAAACCGAGGTCCACAGAAGCAGAGCAACAGGTCCCAGTTCAGACTGGGAAAACACACACGCGAAAAATTAAGTCAGGAGAAGTGGAAAGAGCACTGGAACGTGAGCCCAAGGGCCTGGGTCCGGGCCAGCTGTGCCCCGGCAGGAAGACCCACAGCCTTGAGGGGCCACCTGCCTCCTGTCCGCAGCGGTGAGCCCACTGCCCCCACACTCTGGATCCAGCAACAACCCACAAGGTGGGGGAAGGGGGCAGGACGGGGCAGAGCAAGCTCAGCCAGCAGACACCATGAGTTGTGGGGCCTCGAGACAGGAAGCCGAGACAGAGGCCGAGGTGTGCGGCCAGCAGGGCTGCGGGATGAGCTCGGGGGCTCTCAGCACGCAGTAGCTCTAGCAGTGGGGACGCGGCGGGCAGGCGTGCTGAGCGAGAGCCTGGGCGCCCCACGCTAGGTGCTTTCACTTGCATTTTCTCCTGGAAAGGAAAAGCAACCCGTGGGTGGGAGCAGAGGGAGCGTCATGGGTGTCAGTTCCCTGGGGCAGCAGGCGACAGCCTTTACCCACATGAGCCACGGAGGCACGGGTTCGTTTCAGGCTGACCGGGCCCTCCGATGTGCCAGGCTCCGTCCTGGGAGTGGGGTTCAGGGCTGAGTAAGGGCAGGGGGGCCCTACCCTCGAGGATTAGCAGTGGGAGAGGTGAGACAACAGGCATCGTTCAGGGTGGACCCAGCATCGACTCCAAGGCCGATGGGGCTGGCGGCTCAGGTAGGAGAGAGCCCGCCACCGGGACCCAGCTTCTGGGGCAGAGGGGCAAAGCCTGACCCAGAACTCCGTCCTGGCCTGGAGACACCCAGCCCGGCTGTCTCCAGTCTTCCCGGCAAGGGCTGGGCTGGGCTTAGACCCCAGAGGGGAAAGGTTTGAGCTGGGTGAGTGGGTGGGATCCCATCCCCAACCACCCGGAATCCCAGATTTCAAGAGACATATATTGCATAAGGGGAGGAGGTGGGGTGACGAGGAAATGCCTGGTTTAAAAATGCAGGTTCCCAGGGCCCATCCCCAAAGGCTCTGATTCAGTCCATCTGGACCTAGGCCCAGGAATCTGCATTTGACCACCAGCCCAGGCGACTGTGGTACAGCAGGTCTGGTGGGGGTCACTGCCCATCACTGCATGGTGGAGAGCCTGGGAGCCCTAGGGCCTGACAAACATGAGGGTGAGTCCACCTCCATCCCTTCCTTGCTGTGTGACCTTCAGCTAACCTTCTTTCTTTCTTTAAGATTTATTTATTTATTTGAGAGACAGAGAGAATGTGAGCAGGGGCAAGGGCAGAGGGAGAGGGAAAGAGAATCCTTAAGCAGACTCCCCACTGAGCATGGAGCCCGGCACAGGGCTCGATCCCAGGACCCTGAGATCATGACCGGAGCCGAAATCAAAAGTCAGACGCTTAACACTTAACCGACTGAGCCACCCAGGTGCCCCTTCAACTTTCTCTCTGCTGGTTGGTGCCCCATGTAGCCATTAAGAGAGGCGGGTGGGTGCAGGGTTTAAAAGCTCAGGCTCGGGCGCTTGGGTGGCTCAGTCGGTTAAGCGACTGCCTTCGGCTCAGGTCATGATCCTGGAGTCCCGGGATTGAGTCCCGCATCGAGCTCCCTGCTCGGCGGGAAGTCTGCTTCTCCCTCTGACCCTACCCCCTCTCATGCTCTCTCTCTCCATCTCATTCTCTCTCTCAAATAAATAAAATCTTAAAAAATAAAAAATAAATCTCTGTAATGTTTAGGGTCGTTTAGAATGGTGCTTCTGGGGGTGCCTGGGTGGCTCAGTTGGTTGAGCGACTGCCTTCGGCTCAGGTCATGATCCTGGAGTCCCGGGATCGAGTCCCGCATCGGGCTCCCTGCTCGGCGGGGAGTCTGCTTCTCCCTCTGACCCTCCCCCCTCTCATGTGCTCTCTCTCATTCTCTCTCTCTCAAATAAATAAATAAAATCTTTTAAAAAATTTAAAAATAAAATAAATAAATAAATAAAAGCTCAGGCTCCCCAATCAGACTACCTGAGCTTCTGTCCCACCTCTGCTGCTCACTGTCTGTGTGAACTTCCTCGGCCTAATTAACCCCTCTGTGCCATAGCTCCTTCAACCGCACAGGGGAGGAAATAATAGCACCTGCCTCCCAGGACTGCTAATGGAAAATACATGAGTGCCGGCACCCACTACACACTCATTGAACTGTAGCTCCTGTGCATGAAGTCTCAACTTCCCAGCAATCTCCCTGCCCCTGCCTCATCCCCACAGCAGCCAGAGGGATCCTATTAAAGCCTGTGCTCCATCGGGGCACACCCCAACTGACAATCCACAGTGGCCTCCTGTCTGGTAGCCCTCTTTCTCACCGTGGCCAACCGGCCCCAGCTGCTCAAAGTCCAGCCCATGTCTGCACCCTCAGTCTGTCCCCCACCCGGCCCCTGGCTCACTTGCCCATCCTCTGCCAGAAACTCTCCTTGGTTTGGCTCCTTCTCATTCAGGTCTCAGTCCAAACGTTGATACCTTATTGTGTGCTGACTTTTGTGTTTGATTAAAATATTTGTATTTGCTTATATCTTTCCAAAGAAACTCTGAAAGATTCTTTAAAAACTAAGAACAGGGGCGCCTGGGTGGCTCAGTTGGTTAAGCGACTGCCTTCGACTCAGGTCATGATCCTGGAGTCCCGGGATCGAGTCCCGCATCGGGCTCCCTGCTCGGCGGGGAGTCTGCTTCTCCCTCTCCCGCTCCCCCTGCTTATGTTCCCTCTCTCGCTGTGTCTTTCTCTGTCAAATAAATAAATAAAATCTTTAAAAAAAAAAAAACTAAGAACAGTGATTATTGGGATGGGGAACCAAACAGATAGGGGTGGAGGGAGAAAGGGGCTTTTCATCTTCTGGGTTTTGAATTGCATGAGTGGCTCTCTATGTTCACCAAAAAAAAGTGTATTTTTTTTAAAGATTTTATTTATTTATTTGAGAGAGGGCGAGTACGAGTTGGGGGGGATGGGGAGAGAGAGAAGGGAGCCCAATGCAGGGCTTGATCCCAGGACCCTGGGATCAGCACCTGAGCAGGTGCAGGCAGACACGTAACCGACTGAGCCACCCAGGTGCCCCCCAAAAATGTATTGATAAATGGATGAATGCATTTTTTATATGTCAGCCTTCTTAGAGAGGTTCTCCCTGACCAAACTTACTAAAGCTGCCCCTTTTCCATCACTCTTCACCCTTCACCTGCTTTATTTTTCAAATCAAAGTGTGTATTTGATTGATTATTGTGTGTCCCTCCCATTGGAACATCATCCTATGAGCACAGAGCCATGGCCCATCCCAGGGCCATGTCAGAGGTGCTTAATGGAGCCCTGTGGAAGGAGTGAAAATCATCACAGAGCTACTCCCACCTGCCTAACTGGGCACACCTCCACACACTCTCCAGGGCCTACTGATGTCACACCGAGGACTGAACCTGGCATACCATCGTTGCTCAATAAACGTTTATTGAATGAATAAAAGGCCTGTTAATAGACGGATACATAACTTCCAGAGGGACAAGCAAAGCTTTTTAAGACGAAAACTTAGAAGTATTAGGCACAGAGTAGATGCTCAAAACATGGTAGCTACTATAATTATTACCAAAGTGTAAATGACTTACCTGGGCTTATTTCTGTGAGCCGGAGGAAGAAGTGAAGCCAGGAGAACCCTGATGAGAGGGAGAAAACAATTCCAGAGACACAAAATTCTTCTTTAGAGTTTTTCTCCAATAATTGTATCATTTCCCCTTACTTTTCAAAAAGTCTCTGCTGGGGCGCCTGGGTGGCTCAGTTGGTTGAGTGACTGCCTTCGGCTCAGGTCATGATCCTGGAGTCCCAGGATCGAGTCCCACATCGGGCTCCCTGCTCAGCAGGGAGTCTGCTTCTCCCTCTGACCCTCCCCCCTCTCATGTGCTCTCTCTCTCATTCTGTCTCTCAAATAAATAAATAAAATCTTAAAAAAAAAAAAAGTCTCTGCTGTAAGGTCTCTGCTTGCCCACCCTCCCTGCTGTAAAATGTCCCAGACAGTTTGAGGGCCAGAGGAACTATAGTTTTGGACCAGTGGTCAGGAAGCCCACAGCTCCCCAAGAGTCCAAGGGTGCCACACCTAGGTGCTAGGGGTGGGAGAGAGCATCCCCATCCTCCAACCCCACCCACCCCAGGGCTCCTCCAACCCCTCCTCCCAGCAGCCCTGAGAGGCCACAGACTTGCAGTGGAAAGAACTCGGCCTCTGGAATCTGACAGCCCTGGATCCTGTCCCAGCTCCTGACCTCCCAGCACATTCTATGCCCCAGTCACCTTACCCACTTCTTGATATGCCTGCTTTTATTTCGTCCTCACAACATCCTTAGGAAGCAGCTGTGTTGCTGCCGAATTTCAGAGCTGGGGAGGTCGAGGCCGGAGAATCACGTTCCCACAATTACCCTGTAAGAGTGTCCCAGGCCAGGAGTCACACCAGCCTGTCTGTGCTCCGCCCCCCCACCCCTCACTGCCTTAGGCAGGTGCTCCCACTCTGTGACCCTCAGTTTCCCTATCTGTAAAATGGGGGACTGGAGGCTTCTTTTCAAATTTATTGTGAACATTTAAGAACTTGAAAAGGGACTCACAGAGGAGTCTGACCCAGGAGGGGCTCATCAAAGGTTTCCTTCCCTCCCTGTTTCTGCCTCTCACTGGGCAGCCTCGGACAGGTCACCTCCCTGGTTTCCCGCATGAGAGGGATGAGGGTGGCCAGGGGGACACAGACAGGGCTACTGGCAGGACCTGCGAGGGCCCAGGGCTCAGCAAGCGGGGCCCGGGGAGGGGCTGGGGCCAGAGAGAGGGGCAAAGACGGGCCCACCTGCCCACCGGGCACACTTGGTCACCACAGAGACGTGCCCCCGCTCCCTAGCAGAGCCCCCAGGGAGCTCACAAAGGAGGGGTGGAGAAGGAGAGGAGAGCAACCCCCTCCCATCTTTTGTTTCTTCCTTGCGGTGTTGTTTTGGGGGTTTTGTTTTTTGGTGTGTGTGTGTGTGTGTGTGTGTGTGTGTGTGTGTGTGTGTTTTAATCCAGCCACTCTGTGGTCCTGTCCGGGACCTCCTGCCTCCTCCCACCTCCTTACTGGTGACTGTCACACGACAGACATTTTTAGTGGTGACAGCTGGCCTTGTGGAACTCGGCTCGAGTACGGGAATGGTTTTTAAAAAAAGAGTGAGGCAAACCACCGCCACTTTAAATAGCAATGCAGCAGGGAGGAGAGGCGCGCTAGCGCGTGCAGGCAGGAGCTCCGGCTGGGTTTCCGCACGGGGCTGGTGGAGGAAGGGCCCAGCCCAGGGGACCTCGGGGCTCATCCTTCTCACCTCTGCATTTGCCCGAGGGAGAAACTGAGGCCCCCCAGAGGGCGGAAGTCACACCCAAGATCACAGGCTTGTGAGCGGAAGGGCTGTGACTCCACCCAGGTGTGTGCGGGCGACCCGCAGCACCAGGCTCTCGGCTGTGATAAGGCGCCGCCTCCCAACGCCACCTGCCCTTTCCTGAACTTGAAGAGAGCCCATCGATGGGGGTGATGATGACTGCTTCTGAGACCAGGGCTCCCAGCTGGGGGCACCATGAGGGTAGAGGTCCCTGGGCCTGAGACAGGCCCTGTCTTTGCAGGAACTCGGGTACCATTTGCAAAGGAAAGACAGGTACGGGCTAGGATTCCAAGGGGTCCTCCTGCATCCCCTGGGCCCTCACATTTGTAGCCACAGGATCTGGAGCCTATTCAGCTCCCCTCGGTCCAGTCACACACCGCGTCCTGGCCACTTCTGTTCCCATGAATTCCCTTTTGTAGCTTGAACCTGACCATCATGGGGGTACTGACACCTTGGAAATTGGCAAATGCTACAAATCAGGGCTTCTCTTCTCCTGAGAACGCTGGGGGCGATCCATTGACCAGCACACCGCTGTCCAGGCCCAGGCACCCCGTTGTACCCATGGTTTCACCAACATCATAAGCACCAACTCTGGAGTCCAAGAGACCCAGGCTTCAGCTTTGCTCCTTCTGCAATTCACTGTGTGAAGTTGGGCAGGTCATTCCACCATGCTGAGCCTCCATTAGCTCCTCCATAAAATGGGTATATAAAGGGTAGCAGAATAGACCTCACGCTGAGAATAAAGGAGGAAAGACGTGTAGAGTGCTCAGCCCAGGATGTGCCTTCATGAATGGTGGCCGTTCTTATCATCACCGAGGAGATGTGGGCTCCCCGTCCCTCCACCATCCAGCCCTCCTCCTTCTAGACTCTGCCCTTTGCTTCTGTCATCACTAACGGGCAGCTGATGCTCAGAGCAGAAGAGCACACGTGGTTGGGTCTGAGCAGGGAGGAGGGAGGACGAGGCCCCCCTTCCTTGCTCGGGACATTGCATTTCTCTTTGTGTAACCTAAGAACGAATTCCCCAAGGCTGTCCGACCTCCCCATTCCCTAGGCCCTTCCCTGCTTTAATTGTCTCCACGACACTTACCTTCAACGCTGTCGGGGTTTGATGCCCATCTCGCCCCCAGAATGTGGGCTCCATGAGGACAGCATTTGCTGCGACACCTGGGGTCTAGACAGATGCCAGGCACATCAGGAGTGCTCGATCCACAACCGCTGAGGCACAAATGCGCCCTGAGGGGGCATCTCAGCCACCCGACAGTTTCTCCGTGCCACCTGGAAAATTGTGGGTGGGGGATGTTCACAATTCGAGAGGGAAACATGAAGCAGAAGGGGAAAGAAGAAAGAATAATCCTGCATCGCAAGAGGGAACCTCGGTTTACACACTACCTCCCCACGCACCCTCCTCTACGGAGAACCCACTGCGTGTATCTCTTTGGATCCTCCCAACACCCTGGGACATGGATTTTTTATTATCTCCCCTACCCCACTTTATAGAGGACACTGAGGCCCAGAGAGGTGAATCCACTTGCCCAAGGTCACACAGCACTAAGTGTGGGAAACCCAGAACCTGTGCTCTTGCTATTAACAACCTATTAAAAATCTCCAGGGGCTCCTGGCTGGCTCAGATGGTAGAGCATGTGACTCTTGATCTCAGGATCATGAGTTTGAGCCCCACACTGGGCATGAAGTCTACTTAAAAAAAAATAAAAATAAGGGGCACCTGGTGGCTCAGTCGGTTAAGCATCTGCCTTCACCTCAGGTCATGATCGCAGGGTCCTGGGATCGAGCCCTGTGTCTGTGGGGCTCCCTGCTCAGTGGGTAATCTGCTTCTCCCTCTCCCTCTACCCCCTCCCCACCTGTGCTCACTCTCTCAAATAAATAAACAAAATCCTTTTTAAAAAAATAAAAAATAGGGTGCCTGGGTGGCTCAGTTGGTTAAGCGACTGCCTTCAGTTCAGGTCATGATCCTGGAGTCCCGGGATCGAGTCCCACTTCGGGCTCCCTGCTCAGCAGGGAGTCTGCCTCTCTCTCTGACCCTCCCCCCTCTCATGCTCTCTATCTCATTCTCTCTCTCTCTCAAATAAATAAATAAAATCTTTAAAAAAAATAAAAAATAGGGGCACCTGGATGGCTCAGTCATTAAGCATCTGCCTTCAGCTCAGGTCATGGTCCCAGGGTCCTGGGATTGAGTCCCGCATCGGGCTCCCTGCTCCACGGGGAGCCTGCTTCTCCCTCTCCCACTCCCCCTGCTTGTGTTCCCTCTCTCGCTGTCTCTCTCTGTCAAATAAATAAATTAATTAAATCTTTTTAAAAATTTTTAAAAATAAAAATAAAAAATTTTAAATCTCCAGCCCTGCATCAGGGCAAAGAGAGAGAACCTTCTTTACCACGAGGGAGATTCAGAAATTAAACAGGCTGGTATGTGAAGCAGGGAGCTCCCCATCATGGGAAGGATTCAAGAAGAGGCTGAGCAACACTTAGAGAGGGACAGGGGGACCAGGTTCCTGCACTGGGTGGGGGTGGGAGTGAACAGACGGACTGGAGGGCCTCAGGGTTGAGACACTTGAGTCTGGAGATCCATATCCCAGGCTGTGAGCTGTGGTGAGTGTTTCTGTAAATAACACAGTTACTCTACATTTCGAGGCTTGGAAAAGAAAAAACAATGCTAGTAAGTTAAATAAATGTATCAGCATGTCATAGTATACATTGAGAAACACATTTTTACTTGAGAAAATCTTTGGTTAATAATATCTAATGTTTTTAGAGTGACCGTATGCCAGACTCTAACAAATATTTTAATATATTAAATATATATTTTTAAATGTTACCTTATTTAATCCCCACAACGATCCTGGGCAGCGGGTACTCCCATGATACCTGTGGATCGGTCAGGTTTCTGCTATAACACTGCTGTGTAACAAACATCCCCACCAATCCAGAGGCTTGCCACATCTCTCCTCCCCTCTCATAGGTCTGCAGGTCAACGGGGCTGGCTCTGCTTCCTTCTGTGGGTCGACTGGATTTAGCTGGGCCACAGGTCAGATTCAGGTCGACTCCACGGGTGTCTCCTTCTAGAACCATCAGCTCCCTGGGCCATGTGTGCTCTGCAGCACATGGTAGAAGCTTAAGCAGCCAGGCCAAAAACCCAACCATATTTCAGCCAATGCTTCTGTCACATCCACTGATATCAAATTGACCAAAGCAAGTTACGTGGCCAAGCCCTCACTTCGGCAGGCGAGGGAAACAGACCCTGCCTGCGCCAGAGGGAGGGACCGCAGCGTCACGGGGTGAAGAGCATAGATTTATAATTCCCATTACAGGAGAGAGTGAAAAGTTAAGAGTAATAATGTCCAATCTGCCCCCAACAGGTTTCACAGGTGAGAACTCAGGGCCTCACCTGAGGACACAAGTGACCCAAGGTGACACAGCTGGTTATTGTGATTTCCCCCAGGATTCTGGCCCAGGGTGTCTGACGTCAAAGCTGCTCTGGCCCACAGCTTGTCAGGCAATCCTGGTACATAAGAGGGGTTCAGGAAACGATGGGTTTGTTATCCGAGTGCACACTTCAAACAGGTGCGGCTTATTGCACGTCTGTTATATTCAATGAAACGCTGACGTTATTTCTTAAAAGAAACTTTTTAAAAAAGGAAAAAACAACAGTCAGTAAATGAAATGTTGGTACCTGGGACAAGACTTGATTCTGAAGAGTATCAGCAAAGGGCTGGCGCTCGGCAACCCCAGGCAGAACCTGGCAGGCTCCAGGGACCTCCGCGGGGGGCCGGCCATGGAGAGAGGAGGTCAGGCCTACACGGTGTGGCTGCCCTGGGAGATTTCAGCGGGAGGCCTGGCTCTCCTCAAGAACCAAAGGCTGAGAGAGAGAGAGATTGGCCAGCCTGAAGATGCAGCAGCGGGGTGGAAGGGGAGAGGCAGATTCAGTGTTCCCTGGGGCCTACACCGATTACCCCTCACACGGAGGCAAAAAGGGTGATGCCCCCGAGCCAGCCAGTGAGCACAGGAGGTCTATGGGATTCAGCGGGGAGGGTCAAGGCTCCAAGGTCAGCTCCAATATGACATCCGCCCTTTCATCTTTTGGTTTGCAGAAGTGATGGGGTGGGGGGTGGAGGGGAATAATGAGGTTCCAGCCCTGGGCCCCTGGGGCCCTTTGCTTTGTGACCCCAAATTCAAGTTACGTGATGTCTCCGAGCCTCAGCTTCCAACCAATTTATTTTTTAAAAGGTCTGGGGGGGCCCCTGGGTGGCTCAGTCGGTTAAGCATCCAAGTCCGGATTTCGGCTCAGGTCATGATCTCAGGGTTTCAAGATCGAGCCCCACGCTGGGCTCTGCAATGGGCGTGGAGCCTGCTCGGGATTCTCTCCCTCTCCCTCTGCCCCTCCCCACCTCTCTCTTTCTCTCTCCCTCCCTCTCAAAAAAAAAGGGGGGGGGGAGATGTTCAATAAAAGGTAAGACTCGAGTATCTGCCCTACCTTCCCAGACGCCGTACCACCTGGTGCCCAAACACACAGCAGGAACATCCCAACTAACGGGCGAAGAAGGAGTGACAGCCTCGTGCAATCCCCACCCGGCAGCCCGTCGTGAATTCATGGGCTCAGGCCGTGATGGGCGACCGGCTGCTGACCTCCCAAAAAAAGAGAAAGCAGAGGGTATTGTGCCTGGTGAGGAAACACCCCACACCCGTGAAGTTGTCTAACCAGAACCAGCGAGCCCGAACCAGGACAAGCCTCTAGACCCAAATGGCAGGTCACGGGAAATGCAGGGAGCACAGCCATGGTCAGAAAACACAGTGGGGACCCAGCCAGCCAAGTCCAGCCCGAGGGAGACTCTCCGGGACAAATCAATTGCAAGGAAAACAACACGGGGTCGAGGAGCCTATTTAAGAAGCGATTTAAAACACTTACCGATCTCCATGTGTGGCCCTTAATTTAGATTCTGGTTCAAATAAAAATCATTCTCTAGGAATGCATGTTGTATATACGTCATATAATATGCAATTACATATTAAATACATAAAAACAATTATAGATTAAATGTCTAGCATATGAATACGCTACATACTATCTGAAAAAGATATGTGTTTATGTTTTAAATATAAACAGAGGCCATTGGAAATTTGATGACACCACCAATGGTGTGTGAAATATATTTACACTTAAAAGAAATGCAATGATATTGATTGGGGTTTGGGAGCTATTATAGCTACGTGTTACATTTTGAAAGGCCCTGATTTCTAGAGCTGCATACTGACGTATCTCCAGATTAAAAAAACATAACGGCTGGGAGTTGCTTCAAAGTAAATCAGGATGGGGATGGGAAGCACTGGGGACAGAGGTGAAGGGATCTGACTGGGAGTGAGTGTTGGCGCCCCTAGGTGACGGGCACCCGTGTTCATCATACTCTTCTCTCCGATTCTGGTAAGTGCTTGGAAAGTTACATCATGAGAAGGTGCAAGTTCCCACCATTAAGGGGCACCTGGGTGGCTCAGTTGGTTAAGTCTCTGCCTTCGGCTCAGGTCATGATCTGAGTCCTGGGATCAAGTCCTGCATCGGGCTCCCTGCTCAGCGCGGAGTCTGCTTCTCCCTCTCCCTCTGCCCCTCCCCCTTCTTGTGCTCTGTCTCTCTCTCTCTTTCTCAAATAAATAAATAAAATCTTTTACAAAATAAAAATAAATGTAGAAAGGGGTTTTTTTTTTCCTGATTTTTTTATGGTGGTAAAATACACATCACATCACATTGGCCATCCTGACCATTCTTAAGTGCACAGGCAGTGGCGGCATGAGGACATTCACACCGTCCGTCCCCAGAACTCTTTTCTGCTTGCAAAACTGCAATTCTGTCTCCGTTAACCCCCGGCGACTGCCCTTCTGCCTCCGACCTCTAAGAACCTGATGACCCTCGGTAGCCCACACCAGTGGGATCACACAGGATTGGTTCTTTCGTGACTGGCTTACCTCATTAGCATCACGTCCTCGGGGCTCATCTCGAGGAGGCAGTGAGAGTCAGAATCACCTCCCTTTTGAAGGCTGACTAATATTCCGTCGTATGGATAGACATACCACGTTGCGCTTGTCTGTTTCTCCACCGGGGGACTGTTTCCACATTTTGTGAGCTGTTTCCACATTTTGTGGACCGTTTCCGCATCTTGACTCTTATGAGACATGCTGCGGCGAACCTGGCGGACCAGGCATCCGTCTTGTCTATGTTTGTCTGAGATCACTGCGGCGGCTGTCCTTTCCAAATCAGAAGTGGGAGCTCAGGACCCACTGTTCCCGCCACATTCAAAATAAAATACATCGAGCACTCAAGGTCAGGCGCTGTGCTGGACACACGGATACCACACTGAGCCAGATGGATGTCCTTGGCCGTAGTGGCCTTCAGGGCTGGGGGACAGGGCCAGCGCAGCCTCCGCTTTCTGGGGCTCTGGCAGGAAGGGGAGCTGAAAAAAGGGGACAGGGCTCATCAAAGGGTATCAAGTTCACCAGCCAAGCAGAGGGCAAGGGCAGAACCATCGGGGGTCACCTCTGCTTTAATAGAGGCTAAGCCCGCAAGCAAACTTCTGGGGTGAGCTGGGGTGTCTCCCTCTCCTCGTTGTTCTACTCAGTGCCCAGGAAACATGGTGGTTCTTGAAGTGGTGAGGGCTTCTCTTCAGAACCCAGGAAAGCTCAGGCAGCGCCTTCCCTGCACTCACTGTGAGCCCCCTCATGCCAAGACCTGCGTTTCAGATTTCTGCTCTCAGGGGGCTCTCTGGGAAGAGCCAGACACACCGATGGCAGGGCAACAAAGAGTGCCACGATGAGTGAGTGCAGGCCCAGAAAGGGCCCCAATCTCCACTGAAAGGGGGGACCTGGGCCTCCAGGGACTCAGAAGGGAGGGTGGCCCCGGTTCAGTGTGAGTCTGAGCCCCCAGAAGAGAGGCTGGCGGGGGGTGGGCAGGGCCAGAGAAGGAAGAGCCTGTTAGCAAAGGAGAAGAGTCTGGATTTCACCCAGGGGCAATAGAGAGCCATTGAAGACTGTTCGATAATGCCCTCAAAGTTTCCATCACTCTGGCTGCTAGGGTGAAGATGGGAGATGGGAGAGGGCAGGCTGGGGGAGGGCAGAGAGGTCGGAGGGTCCCACAGCCATCAGGCAGTGTCTCCATCCCCGTCCTAGGAACTGCCTGCAGGGCTAGCCCCCACCCCCCACACACCCCGGAAACTCCAGAATTCTCCAGGGCTTCGTCTTTGGCCTCCACCCCCACCTCCTGCCAAGGTGGTCAGGAGGACACGGCTGAAAACGCAGAGCCCCAGAAGAACCCACATGGGCCTGAGTGGTTAAGAACTTGGGACAGAAGTCAGAGAGACCTGCTGGCCCCTTAGTGTTTGCGAAGCCTCGAGAAGGTTGCCACCACTCTGGGCCTCAGTTTGCTCACCTGTTAAATGGAAATATGCACACTTTTCCCCTACAGGGAGGTGAAGAGAACCAATGAGAAATAAGCACCAAGTGCTAGCATAGTGCTTGCTGGATAAATGTTGGTGACTGATTATCAGTGGTAGTACTGAGTATTACCATTCCATATGGCCCAACAGTCCCTAAAAGCCCAACCCTTCCCCTCCCCACCCCCAGCAGCAGGGTTCAAGCGTTCCTGGTCTTCTCTACCTGCCTTTTTCTGATTACTTCTGTTCTTAGTCTCTAACAGGTGAAATCCTGCCTGTGCCTCAAAGCCCTGCACAAAAGTCACCTCCTCTGGAAAGCCTGCCGGGATTCCCCCTCCCCCACAATGCAGGAAATTCTCTCACCTCTGTGGCAGCTCCTGGCTTCCCATGCCATGAAATCTTGTGTCACCTTGTCACCTGTTCCTTCCAACTGGGAGGGCTGGTATGGAACAAGAGTTGAGCAAACATGGGATGGAAGGGTGGAAGATGGACAGACAAATGGGTGAAACATGTTTTCTGCATCAGTTAGAGCTAGTTTTGGGAATAGAAACCCAACTCAAACTGCCAAAGCAGACAGGCGGGCTCAGGCAAGGCTGGATCCAGGTGTTCAAATGATATCATCTCTTTTTCTCTCTCTTGGCCCTGCTCTCTACTGTGCTGTCTTCATCTTTGCCCAGACTGTCCATGTGGTTGACCCTGGCAATCCTGGCCTTATATCCTAGGAGACTAGACTGCCAGCAGAAAGAGAGCCTCACCTTCCCAGGACTGCCTTGCCCTGGCAGGCCTTGGGTCACAGGATGGCACCCACCAAGCCCTCTGGCCAGGAGGATGGCCAGGCCAGGATCACATGCTCATCCCCAACAGAGGATGGGGGAACCACGTGACCTAGAGAACTGACGGGCAGGGCGGGATACTAGGCAGGTAAAAACAACAGCTCACTGCCCCCCCCTACAATGTTCCCAGTCTCACACCCCGGGGGCAGATCTGCAGGCTCCTTTTGGGGAATGTGAAGGGTAGACAGGGGGCCCTCTTCAGAGAACTCAGCCCCAAAGAGGAAAGCAACAAGTAAACACATCACCAGGAGCCACACTTCCATCAGAGCCAGAGCAGATGGCCCACAGAAGGCGTCTGCGGAGGAGGCTGGCCCCTTGGCCCGGGGCAGTAGTCAGGGAGGGCTGTCCGGAAGAATACCTGCCCCCCCCCGCCGCCAGGCAGCACCCCAGATCCAGAGAGAGAAGGCCTGACTTGGCCCTAATTCTGGAGGAGGGTTTCAGTGGGCGCACGAGGGAAGGACGTCGCACGCAGCCCACAGTGCGTGCTCGGGGCAGTAACAACTGGAGTCAGAGGCCACACAAACATTCCAAAGCAGCTCTCCCTTCTTCCTCCTTCCCAAGAACAAGGGCAGGACAGTGACAACAAGAACTGCCCCTGATTGGGCACGATGCAGGCCCCATGCAACGCTGGGACACGGCTGATGTCATCTCTATCTTACAGACAAGGACCCGAGGATCAGAGAAGGAGCATCACCTGCACAGTGCCAAACACTAAGACTGAGCTGGGACTGGACCCCAGGTCTGGGTGTTCGCAGAGCTGTGTCCCCAACACTTTGCTGCTTCCTTCCACTCTAGAGCAATGGTCCCCACACTCGGATGCCTGGCACCTCTGCCTGGAGCTGCTGAAAATCCCATCTTCCTGGGCCCCTCCTCAGACCCTCTGCAGCAGGGTCTCGGGCCTGGGGAATCTGCAGTAACCACGCTCAACCACGTTGAGAGTCCAACACAGCCAGACCTACAGGCATCTGGGAACACCACTTGGTTTCCAGAAGATCAGCCCAGAAATCCCACCAAAGGGGTGAGGATTCAGGTGCAGATAATTCCCATTCCTCAGAAGCCCAAGAGGCCCACTGGGGAAGGGACCCCTGAGGTGAGGGACAAGTGCCACCCTTATCCTTCCCTGCCCCTCCTCGTGGCCCCACATACCCTAAGTTTTTAACTAAGATATTCCAGTCCTTCCCCCTGTTCAAACACAAATGTACAGTCCCCACCAGGACTGGGGCAGGGGGCGGGGGAGTCCTCCTGCCAACACTTTCTGTGTGTTCCAATCTCTTCATGGAAGAAGAGGCCCCCAAGCCTCTAGAGAGATTTTCCCCTGCCTTCTGAATTGCATTTGTGAAGGGGTAATTGATTTGCTTCCCCATTCTTTATTAATCAAAGACTAACCACAGCCAGCCAGGCCTCTGATCTAAGGAGTGGGGCCACACCAAGAGGGTGCCATCCTTACCCAGAGCACAGACACCCACCACTTCTGATGGGGCATGGAGCCTTCATTCCTGCTGAGCTTCCTTAAGTGTCCAGAACACTCCCCCGAAGTTGAAGGGCCCAGCACACCAGGTAGGAAGCTGGGGTTACTGGCAGGGAGGACAGATGAGTTGGCCAAGAACAATTTGCCAAGGTTACCGTGGAAGCAAAGCCCAGGTGCTGTCAGCCTTGAGACCTGGGCTTCCTGCTTTTCTCTTAGATGTGACCAGAGCCTGAGAGCATGTCCCCTGGAGTCTCTTGGCTGCGGTACCAGAGCAGTGAAAACAAGGCCAGCAACCCAGTTAGAGCTCGATTTCAATAACAGAGCTGCCAACAGGGCTGCCCCTACCTCAGGCAACTCATGGGGCCTGAGGACCTCCTGCTTCTGCCACATCTGGGATTGCGGGGAGGCGGGGGGGGGGGGGGGGGGGGGGGGTGTTGGAAATGACCCGTCCTGATTTCCCACGGCTGGCTCCTGAGAGTTGAAGAGACTGAGGAAGAAAAGGCTTTTCTTGGATCTCACACAGAGGCTCACTCGGCAGAAATTTGCCAAGAGCCTCAGTTTCCCCTCTAAGTAACAAGGATGCCAAACCTTCCCTCATTCCCCATCTCCCTGCCTGGCTCCTGGGACAGCCCAGGACAGCATGGGACCTACTCTTGCTGCAACCCTGCCCTGGGATGCCCCCTGCCCCTAGGGACAAGCCAGTATCCAGAAATAGGAGGGGGTGGGGGGCTGAGTCCAGGCCCTGCCACTGAGCCCCAGTCAAGCTTGCAGTAGCCATCCTGCCCAAGAAAGTCACACATTCGAGATCAAACAGACACTCCTCTCCACAGTTCCAGCTCCTTTAGATACCCACACGTGCCTCACCACCTCTCACACTGGCGCCTTCCCCACTGTTCTCTGCCTTCCAGACCCCCCTCTCGTGCTTCTCCAAAAGCCCCCAAGTCCCCTCCGACCCCAGGGCCTTCCCCCATGCTGTTCCCTCTGTCTGGAACTCCTTCCTGCTCCTGATCTGCCCAACTCCCGTGACAGCCTTGCCCAGGTATGGACCCCTGTGCCGCCCCCCGCCCCGACTCTGTTAGAGACACCTGATGTGTTATTGATGGTTGAATGTCTCTGATTCCCCTCTGCACCCACCCTGACCGTTAGCACTGTGTACCCACAGGGCCAGACACACAGCCGACAGTAAGTGCTTGGCCAACGGAGAATGGAAAGGTGTCCGCAAGATCACGGGTTTTAGAGCGGGGCCGGGAGCGGGGGGAGGTGGAGGGGGGAAGGTGGGGGATCCGACGCCGCCGGGGGCTGACGGTACTAAGTGGAGAGTGGGTGAGTCAAGGCTGGGGCAGGCGCCCGGCCCCGCCCCTTAAAGGGCCCTGGAGAACGCGACGGAGCCGTCCCAAGGTCCCTGGGGTCGTGAGGTTTAATCCAAAGGGCCCTCCACGCACCAGGACCCCACACAGGAGGGGGACCTGCGCTCCTCGCCAACTGCGCACCCGCTGCTACGCGCACGTCCGCGTCCGCGGTGGCGCGCCCCTGGCCGAGGGCCTGGACTACAACTCCCATGATGCTGCGCTCCGCAGCAGGCCCGGGCGGAGCGATCCCCGAAGGCACCGCCCCTCGCGGCCTTCTGGGAGCTGTAGTTCCCCCTGGAGGGGCGCGGCCGGGGGACTGGGGCGACTAGGCTTTCTCTCCCGGAGGGAAATGCGGCGGCTATGCGGCCCGCGAGGAGGGAGAGGCTGAGGGCACTGGCTGCCTGCTGGCCCGGCTGGGGCTCCCTTCACTCCAGGAGCTGTCTCTCCCAGCATTGTTTCATAACAATAACAGCGACTCAGTTTCATGAGCGCCTACTATGTGCTGGGCCCAGTGCTAATCTCTTGGAGGACAGAGGAAGACAGACATGGTCCCCGTCTTTGCCGGCGCACAATCCGGGCAGGGAGACAGACGCGGGACATTTAATTGCACAAATACTTAATTACTTGTGCTGGGTCCAGAGGAGTACAGCATGAGGCTGTAATAGCAGGAGCGACAGGGAGGGTGGTGGTAACTATTTTCCCAGCCAAAGACGGATGCAAAGAGAAGACAATGGACTGGAATCTTTGAAATTCAAAAGGTGAATTTGATGGGTAGGGTGAGAAAATCCAGACCCATCTCTGCCAACTTCTTCATTATCCCCAAGAAGAAATTGTCCCAGAGAGATGAGGGGACTTGCCTTCACACACATGCCTCTCACCCAGCAGTGGGTGAGAGGAAGAGTTCCAGATGCAAAGACATCCAATGCCCAGAGTCCTCCCTCAATGTGGCAGAGCCCAGCCCTTACCCTGGAGAAGGTCTTTACCTCCCTGAGCCTGTTTCCCCATCAGTGAACCTCATCGGGTAATTCTAGCAGAAAAACCAAAGATGATGGATATGCAACCAGCATTTTACAAGCAGGAGAGGTGCCAGGGTGAGTCACTTTCGGTTCTGTGCCCCAATGCGATGCCGTGGGACAGCCAGGAGCCATCTGTGGACCGCCACTGGGTGCCAGCCAGGGGACAGGCTGCCAGGGCTGGAGGTTCGCAAAGGAGAGAGACCCTAGGGGCTGGAAGCCCCTCTCTGAGGAGTTGGAGTTTAATCTGAGCCCTGAGGATGAGGACAACCCAGTCAAGTCTCCGAGGCAAGCATGGAGTATGTCTCCCCCGGTGACACGTTGCAGGTGCTTAGGTTAAACAGCAGAGCTTCAGTGCAAATCTGACCATGTCACCCCTCCTGTGAAGTCGTCCATGGCTCCCAGCAGCCATCCAGATGACATCCACAGCCCTTAGCCTGACCCTTGCCCTCTCCTTGGCCTTCTGTTTCAGAATTCACCAAGCTCTTCCCCCCAAGGGGCCTTGGCAGGCCGTTGGCCAAAGCTAAAGATTGGCAACCCAAAAGGCATTTTAATGCCTTCTCCCTTTCTTCCCTCCACTATAGAGACAAGCAAAGTTTAAAAACTCCATTTTCTCAGCCTCTCTTGAAGTTCAAGGTAGCCATGTATCCTGGTTCCAGGCTATGAGATAGAACAGAAGCCCGTAGGGAGTGATCCCCTTTTTGAATAAAGAGATGGAGTCTGGCAGGCAAAGTCCTTTTCATCCTTTGCTCTTTGGCCTCTTGCTCTTTCCCTTCTTTCTGCCTGGAACACAGACACAAGGCAGGGAGGTTTAGCAGCCATGTTATTGTTATGAGGTAACAATGTGAGACTTCCACACTGAGGTTAGTGAAAAGGAAGACGGAAAGAGCCAGGGTGCCTGGTGGCATCTGTAAGTCACTGCACACATCCCTTAGGGCTCACCTCGGGCTAACTGCTGTCTAAGTCAAAATCCGTTGTCTGTTTAGGCTGCTGTAGTAGAATTTATCTGCAATGAACATGATGCTGATGATACACAGCATTGCCTGAGTGACCCCTGCTTTGCGCCTATCTTATTAGTCTCCTTGAAGCTAATTGTACTCCAGTCTGTATGCTGGCCTCTTTTGATTCTTTGACCAGGCTGAACTCATTCCTGCCTCAGGATCTTTGCACTGCCCCCATCTACTCGAGGCTGGCTCCTTCCATCATTGAGGGCTCAACTGAAGTGCCACCTTCAAAAGGCCCTCCCTGCCCACTGCACAATCTGAGGGAGTCTCCCCAGACACCTCTATCGCGGGACCCTGCCTATTTTTACCACCATTCCTTATTGCTAGCTGATACTCTCTGGTCATATTCATTTCTTCATTTGCTTATTATACAGAATGTGAGCTTCATGGGAGGGGGTCGGGATTTCTGCCTGTATTGCTTGCCCCTGCATCCCAGGGGCCTGGTGCCTAGTAGGCATTCACTAAAGGTTTGTTGGATTCATTAATTAGTCAATGCTGCGGTCTCTGCCTGATGTGCTGTCTGTCCCTCTTCGCTTGGGAACTCCACTCCTTCCTTAGAGCCGCCTCCTCCCAGGAAAGCCTTGCTGGTACTGCCGGACATGGACCGGGTCAGGGCTGGTTCCCGCGCCCATGACTTTCACTGTCTCTCCTCCTCTGCCCTTTCACTCACGATTGTAGGGTAGTGACAACTTTAGATGTCATCTCCCGCTCCAGGACGTGAGGTCCGAGAGGGCACAAACCGTCTTCTTCCCTGTTCCATGGCCAATGCCTGGCACAGGTGGATGTGTTTGTCGAATGAATGAATGACAGGAGTTGCTTGCTGACTGTGTGCCAAGCACAGGGCAAGGGGCTACTTCGGGGACTTGGTTCGCCGTCCCAGCCTCCAAGATCTTGGTCTTGAGAGCGGGGATCACTTAAGTCCCATCCACCCCCCGCCCCGCACCCCCTGCTACAGGTAAAACTAAATCAAAGCAGCGTGCCCGGTTCAGATCCGCCTTGTTCTGAACAAAGGGGCAGCTGGTACTTCTGCCCAGACCGGCGCCTGCATCAGCAACGCTAAGCAGAGCCAGCCTGGCTGCACAGCCCAAGGGGCTTCGGGACTGTTCCTCAACAAGATTTTTGCCCCTTCCTTCCACCCCTTCCTCCTTCCTCACCCTCGCCCCCAAATAGCAGCACAAACCCTCAGCCCTCGCGTGGAATTTTTCATCTTCAAAGCACTTTTATAAACATGAGCTCATTAGTGTCTTCTGAGTCATAGCGCCAGAGTTTACCGACAAAAACAAGTTTTTCCCATAGAGCGAATGCGGCGCCACAGCCAAGATCACTGTGTCTCAGAAGAAAAAGGAAGAAGGAAGGAGAGACATGCTGCCTCTGGCTAGAACCAGCCCAGCCAAGCGCTGGGCCCCGGTGTCAGCTTCAAGAACCAGCAGAGCTCAAGGCGCGTGCCCCCCCCCCCCCCCCAAACCCCCCCCCCCCCCCCTCCACCCCCCCAGGAGGAGTAGGTGAGGGTGAGTGCCCCCGAACAGCCCGACCCTTCTTCCCGCATCTCCCTCCTGCCTGACATCTGCCTCCCCACCTCCCACCCCATGCCCTCCCCACGCACACAGCCCCAGCCCAGCAAGCAGGTGACCACTGCGTCCCCATAAAGGAGCAGTGGCATCAGCCATCTGGTCCGGCGGGCGGCTGCTTTGGGAGTGACGGACCAGGGTTCGAATCCCAGATCTTCCACTCACGCACTCAGGGACCCTGGGTGAGCCACTGAGGCTCCGTTTCCCCCTGGGAAGAACGGGGCCATGTTGGCATCACCTCTCTCAGGGTGGGTTGTGAGAGGTCTGCGAGATGGTGTGGGACAAGCACCTGTTCTCAGCAGAGGGTGCAGTTTCCAACCTGGCAGGCTCTAGGGCTCACAGAGGGGCTTCCGAGGCAAAGCCTGCCACGTCGAAGCCTACCACAGAAGTGGGGGCTGTCGCCTGCTCCCTGAGAGAGGGCCTGCTCTTGGCCACCGCTGCCTCCACACCCCACATCAGCTCATGTACGGGGGAGGCATTTGGATGAAGGCCCCGAAAACAACACATAAACCACCACCAAAGCTAGACTGGCTCATGGGGAAAGTCCTGGGAATACAGCAGTCTAGACACTCGTCCTCTTTGTCCCAGCATATGCGGATGAGTCCTACTGTGCGCCAGGACACCACCTCCAAGGCTGGTAAAAGCGCTGAGGGCCTCTGCAGAACACACACCTGCTTCCTGCTTCGTACTACAGCGGGAGGTTGGGATGTATGAGGCCCTCAAATGTGGGCTCCTTGAGAACAGAGACCCTATTTTCCGACTGGGTGTCCGGTTCACCCTCTCTTCCCTCCTAACAGAAACTTGCTTCTCAAGTAGGCAAATACGCTCAGATAAAATATTCACCTCCCAGCATCCTTTGTAGGAATGAGGAGTCTCCTGCTGGGAACGTGCTGGGAACATCCGGGAAGTCAGTTGTTTTTCTGCTAAAAAAGAGAAAATCATCTGGCAGGGGCCTTTTGTTCTTTGCCCTTCACTTTTCCCCAATCTTTGTCCTAATTTTCTTACCTGGAATGCTGTCATGATTCCTGGAGGTGAAGCAGCCATTTTGTGCCATAAGGTTGAAAGCCCCATGCTAGGGGTGGTGGAGCAGGAAGCCGGAAGAACATCTCGAGAGGCTGCCCCAGGTCTAAGTGCATCCTGCAGGACTATCTGGGATCTGTGCTTAAGCCATCACAGTCGGGTTTCTGTGCCATGCAGCTAACAGCAAATCCTGACTCATCACCAGGCCACCCAGGAGACTCATGGTGCTCCACAGACGGGCCAGCGCAGGGTAGCTGCTTAATAAACATGGGTGAGCGCCACAGCGATGGATGGATGGGGCAGACCAGACCTTGAGGTGCCCTGCGCCTGACACAGTAGCACTTAACTGCAAAGACAAAAGGGGGGGACTGTCGGACAATCCCACTGGATCGAGGAGGCCTGGGTTCCTGGCCAGCCTCCCTTGGGGCCACGCTGTGTGACCCCAGGCTAGTTCCTACCCTTCTCTGGGCCTCAGTTTTTCTATCTGAAAAATTAACGTGTGGGACTTTGGGTGGGTCTGCAAAGACAGTGGTCCCCATCGTTCTTTCCTTTCGTTGCAGAGAGGGAAGAAGGGGGCTCCTCTTACCTTCGAATCCAAATTCCACAGAGGGGACAATAAAGAAGCTGCCAGGTTGGTTACTATCTGGGAAGGGCTGGCCTTGACGGAGCTTGCCCCTTGTGCCAGATGCCATGCATCGTCCCACTGAATCTTCACACCACCCTGTGAACCAGGTGCTCTTAGTACCCTGATTTAGCAAATGAGGACACTGAGGCTCGGGGGTTAACTAGCTTGACCTACTCTGCCGGGTGAGCCTGTGGCAAGGCCAGGACTGGTAAGCTGGAGGGATGAGGCAGGACAGAACCCTCATCCCCAGTTACGGGAGCAGAGGGAGGGAGACCCACAAGACATGAGGTCATTTTTCCCAAGGTCCCGGGGTGGGGGTGGGAGGAGAGTCGGCAGGCAGTCCCGGAACTGGACCCCAGGTCTTCCCGCCTCCAGAGCAGAGGTGATCGGTGTCCCTGATCACCGAACCACCCTCCCTGGAAGGGCTGGTCATGGAGGGCGGAAGGACAGAAGATCACCCAGACACCAGTGTGAACCCAGCCGCGCAGTGTTTGCGCCGCATGTTTGCGCCGCAGAGATGCTCAGAGCCGTGGGGAGGAAGAGAAGTGAAGGGTACTGATGGGGACAGTTTGAAGCGGTGGAGCCGGGACAGGCTTGTACTCCTGGCAGGAGCGCTGGGCACTTGCTCCGCTGTGTTCTCTGCAGGTGGAGGGTGCTGACTGTTTCCCCCGTCAGACCATGAGCTCCTCTAGAATCTTCCTCAGGACTTAGCACAGGCCAGGGCCCAGGGGAGGGACAAAGGCTGAATGAGAGCCAGCAGGGTCCCCAGGCACCTCAGGGTGAGCCGGGGAATGATGGCAGGAGTTCTCACAGGGTCCTAGCGTGCCTTCCTCCCTGGTTGACTCTCACCTTTTCCCACCTCTCCGACGACTGCCACCGAGGCATTTTCTCCCTTTCTTCCCCCATCCCGCAGCCGGGCTGCCCCCCAGAGGCGGGAAGTGCTGGCTGGCAGGGGAGGCCAGAGAGGAGTCTGGGCGGGTTAGACTTACATTAGAGTCCGTGTGACCTTACCCTCCCTCCCAAGATTCTGTATGATTAACAAGCCCTCGGGGCAGTTCCAAGGCGCAGCCAGGTTTGAAAACCTCTGACTTAACCAACGCAGGTCTCAGTTTCCTTATCTGAAAAATGGGGGAATGAAAGGCCCCCCCCCACCCCACCTCCTCCACCCCTCCATCCCCACAGCATAGCTGTGCAAACGGTGAGATGGCACATGGGAGCGCTTAGCATAGGAGAAGAGCCCTACCAAAGAAATGATGGTGATTGCTATTCCCCACATTTGACCAGTAAGCAGCCACGACAATGAGGCCATGGCCCTGACCTGTATGTGGCCCAGGAAACAGCCCAGAGACTGTGCAAGAACCGGAGGATCATTTTATTTGTGACAAGCTCACTGTGAACAAATAGTTGTTCAGTGTCTCCCAGATCATTTTTAAAATGCAAATTTGATCAACAAAGAGGAGAGCCTAATGCAGGAATTAGCAGAGGGGAAAAGCTGGAAAATGGATAAACCAGAAAACCAAAAATCAGCCTCCTGCACCCACCCCCAAACATGCCCAGCAGGAGTCAAATCTTAATTAACTGCTTCTTCCACCCAGACCCCCTGTTTGCAGGCTCTGTTCGTGTTTGTTATAACAAACACTGCAGGAGCCAGTCGACAAAACTGTCTCTCCAGAGGAGCCCAAAGTCGCCAACAGAATGGACACCTGGCTGGGCTGATCCTTGGGGAGTTTTCTCTTAAAACAAATGCACCCAATTTTCAGTTATTTGTATGATCCCAAGGAGTGGAAGGGTGGTTACATTTACCAGGATTGTAAGTATTTGCAGATATTCAGAGCTGTCCAAAATTTGCCCTCTTGAAAATAACAATCCCACAGAGCATTTAAGTAATGATTGTGGTATTGGGGCGCAAAAACATATTCAACAGATTCCAAAGTAAAACACATTCTCAACACAGTGAAATAAGTTTTTAAATTAATAGCTAGAGGGTATTTTTTTTTAAAATCTAACTTGGTGGGAATTTGGAAACTCTATTCCAAAAAACTCTTGAGATAAAGAAGGAATTCAAAAGGACATTATATACTACTTAGATGTTTCATACTACTTGGACATTAGATGAAATGAGAGCACTGAATGCTAAAAGAGGATGCAGCCAAAGCAATACTCAAAGGAAAATTCATATCTATAAATATACCTAAAACGTTCCTAAGAAAGAGGTCCCTTAAAAAAAAAAAAAAAGTTGACTTATTCATCAGGCAGCCCTCAATAAGGAGAGAAACTTCTGCCTAGATTGTCTTGTCACGTTTCCTTAAAGCTCATTAAACAGAAAGAATGTTAATATGTAGTTTTCTCTTGAAAAACTCTCCATCTCCAGGCTTGAGAATGGTGATGAAGTTCTAGGAGTAGCAGAGATGTGCAGATATGTTCTGGGTTTACTATCTGCAGTAGACAGATAAAGAAAGCAAGCCAGAGAAAGTCTGTAATGTCTACAGAGAACCCTCACCCCCACTTCTGTTCTCATTCATGGCTGCCTTTGCCTGAAGCTTCCAGATATGCACTGGATAAGGAGTATAAGGCCAAGATTCTAGGCCCTGGTGTTTCCATTCATTAGCCATGTGACTTTAATCAAGTCACTTAACATTTATGTAGTCATCAGCTTTTGCCATAATGATGCCATATAACAAACAACCACAAGCACTTATGTACTTGTTTTCACACGCATTGGTCTGTAGGTTGACTGCAATTTGGCTGCTCTAGGCTGGGCTCTACCAGGTAGTTCTTTTTTTTTTTTTTTTTTTTAAGATTTTATTTGTTTATCTGACAGAGAGAGCCCACGCACAAGCAGGGAGAGCAGCAGAGGGAGAGGGAGAAGCAGGCTCCCCGCTGAGGGCTCGATCCCTGGCTCCATCCCAGGACCCTAGGATCACGACCTGAGCCAAAGGCAGATGCTTAACCGACTGAGCCACCCAGGTGTCCCTCCACCAGGTAGTTCTGTTTCATGATGTGGCTCAGTTGAACTTGGTCCCAGCTGTGGGTTGGGTTCAAGTCTGTTTCATCTGTCCATTGTTCTTTTTGGATGGAAGCTAAATGGGACATATTTTGTCATAAGGTATCACAAAGATGCAAGATGGACGGCAAAGACAAGCAGTATCTCCTGAGGTCTCTGCTTAAGCATGCAGTCTCTGCTCCCCACAGCCCATCGGCCAAAGCAGGTCATATGGCCAAGGCCAAAGTCAGTGGAGCAGGGAAATCTGTTCTGCCTCAAGGAGAAAGGGATTGAATAATTGCTGAACAATAACTCAATCTATCCTACTTTCTTAGCCTCAGTTTTCTTATCTATAAAATGAGATTGATGAAAATTCCTACCTCATAGGAACAAAAGTCCTGAGCTCTGTTCTAAGCTAACCATACTTGAACCCTGCACTGGTTGGCACTGGACTTGGGTTATGTCCCACTGCTGCCCAGTGGGGGGATGGGGCTGCGAATCCTGAAGATGGGATTGGAGCCAAGGCCACCCAAACCACAGGGTTGTTCCTTGATGGAGCAGAGCTGGAACCTGAATTGGGAAGTTCACCACAGAGCCCACTACCAGTACCACACATGTTCTTGTTAACCATCAAATCTCGTTACTGCATTTCCCAAATTGTTTGACTCTCACTAACACGCTCACTACAGGGCTCCCCTCCCGTTATCAGGCCCCTTCTGGTGCTCCATGCAAGACTAGCAGCACTAATTCTCTCAGCTGCTTTTTTGGCTTCAACGGTCTCTGAGTCCCTCTGGCCTGAGACCAGCCTGGTGGGCGTCCTCGTCCAGAACCCTGGAGAGGGAGAGACTGATACAGACTCTCTTCACGACTGGGTCTCGGGATGATTCCCCAGTCAGTCCAGCCTCATCCTCAAAATCATGAGGAAGCCAAAGGCAGGAGAATAGAGTCGTGAAACATTTGGATTCTGGGAAGAAAAAACTCGGGTACAAACCCTATTTTGCCACTATCTGACTAAATTTAAGCAAAGCGGGTAAGCTCTGTGCAGCTCAGCTCCCTCATCTGGGAAATAGGGCTCATGACTACATCACATGGGCGTCTGCATGGGATGATGGAAGGATGATTCAGAACATGGGCTCTGGAATGGGACGGCATGGTGTTGGAACTCCAGTTCTTCTGATGAGGAATTCTAGAAAAGCTTTCGTCTTTTTGTCTGTAAAAGGGGGACGATACAACAAGCTGCCTGATGGGGTGCATGAGATCCCATGTTGTTGTCAACCACTGAGTGCAGTGCCTAGTCCATATTCCGTTCTCAACAAAAATGGTTCCCCTCCCTCCTCGTGACCCCCAAAATATCAAACTATCTGCCTTAATCAACATGGGACAGAACTAGTCACTAAATGTGGAATGATGGGATATATCATATGATGTGCTTTATATTAACTAGTCCAGTGAGTAAAATATCCAGATTTCAGAAGTGTAAGGTACAGGGTAGAGAGTGTCTTAGAAAAGATTAATTCAGTGTTTGATATTACAGGTGAGAAATCAACTTGTGGTTTCATGGAATAATGTTGTCTGATTTCATTACCTTGGGGTAGCCTTGTCTCCCTGAGAATATGCATACCACTGGGGAACACACCGTCCTTTCCCCTTCTCTTATGTCCTGTAAAGGGTTTAGCACATAGTAGATACTCAACAAATATCTGTTGAAAGAGTGAATCAATCTATCCCTCCATTCATCACAGAACCAATGAATGAATCAGTTCTTGATTTAAGAACTCTGTTCACCACTAGGGGAAGGATCAGACGGGTTAAAACTTTTTTCTTTTCAAGAGGGACTTCCCTGCTACACTGATATTTAAATATTTTTTTTGTACATAGCTGATATATGTGAAGCTAAAACACTTGTTCATCAGGATTGTTTCACACAGGCAATGTTTGTTCATTGAACAAACACTAACTGGACATGTTATTTGCTGGACACTAAGCCGCCAAGCACAGAAACTTATGTCCCTGCCCTCAGTTTAGTCTAGAGGAGGAGACAGACACACATGTAAAAATAAATAAATAAATAAATAAATAAACATTTGCTTGGTAGCTGTGGGGTGCGTGATCCATGAATTGGTCAAAGCTCCCCTTTCTCTTTCATCAAGGACTTCGTGTCAGTAACAAAGCTGTGCATTCCCTGAACCTGTCTATTTGCCGGTTGAGCTCACCTGAGGACTACATTTCCCAGCCTCCCTTGCAGCTAGGTGGTGTCACGTGACTCCATTCTGGCCAATGGGAGGGAGGAATGACGATTCAGGCTTTGCTATAAAACATCGTGCGGCGTCCTCCTACACAGCCAGCAAAAAAAAAAAAAAAAAAAAACTTGCGTGGTGGAACCACGTAATGGGAGGAGCCTGGAGGCTGGAGGAAAGCTGTGTGACCCACGCTGGATTGCAACGTGAGAAAGAAAGAAACTTGTATTGGGTCTACCCTCTAAGATTTCGGGAATGACTTCTTCCTGTAGCGGAGCATAGCCCAACCCCGAACACTGAAAACCAGTAAAATCAAGCTGAAAATATGAACCAAAACAGCATGGAAGTTTCACGGGTCCACACGGATGATCACAAGCCACAGCTCTCAAAGTCCTGGCGGCCACCTTCTTCTTCCTGCCAGGTGCCTCCCCAGGTGTTGGGTTAAAAGAGCCGACCCTGGAGGCAAAACAGGCTAGATTCCAGTCGCTTAACCTCTCTGTGCCCCAGCCTCCTCATCTCTAAAATGGGCATGGTACTAAAAGTACCTCAGTCATAGATTCTATCATGAGAATTCGACAAGAAGATGCGTGTAAAGAACTTAGTGGCTAGTACACAGTAAGTGCTCAATAACTAGGCTAAGAAGAGCCAATGGGAGCCACCACCAAGGACACAAAGCAGAGACCCACTTTGCTGCACCCGCTGGGGTCAGTCTTGGAGAAAGGCTCTGCCCCCAGCACAGACCACAAGGCTCCACTCTCCTACCTGGGAGCCTCTCCCCTTCCTGTCCCTCTCAGCCAAATTAATCCAGCTCCTTTGAGGTTACAAGCAGGACTCCTGCTCACATTTCCACCCCACCTGAAGCCAGAGCTCTGTGTGTGTGTGTGTGTGTGTGTGTGTGCGTCGGAGGGGGTGGGGGAAGGCAGGTGGAGGCGAGGAAAGAGCTGGGTTTTAGCAGACCAAATGTGCATCCTGCCCTTACTCCTCCACTCATTAGGAGGACCCTGCTCAGAAACTTCTTGTCCCTGTGCCTTGGTGTCCTCAATTGTATGACAAAGGTGATGATAGCACCTGGGTCCCCAAGGAGCTGGATGGGTTCACTGACGACGTGGATGTCGGGGGTCCTGCGGGGTGCCCTTTCACCAGCACAGGTCCAGAACTGAAATTCTATTTACCCCCTTGTTTTAAAAAATTAAGAAAATAAAAAGGAGCTCGGGAGATGAATTGAGGACAGATGATCGGTGCTCACTGGGCTGTCTCTCCCTCCCACACTCTTCACACTCACACACTCACACACACACTTGAGAAATGATTTTTTTTTTTTTGAGAAATGCTCTCAAAACAAAAACAAAAACTCTGCTTTGTTCCATGTAAGCAGCATTAAAAATTCACCATTTGTGGGGAGCGAGAGGGACAGGAGTGCAGCCTGAGCTCGGCACAGATTGCTGGAGAGTTTGGACCAGTGATGCAGGGACTTGGGCTCTGGGGAGACCACCAGAGAGAGGGTTGGGATCTTGGGGACCCTCTGCCCAGGGGGCCTGTGAGGCTGGTCACTTTCCCCTCCCTCTAGTCCCTATCACAAAGCCCTGTTTACTTCCTTTATCACCCTCATTGCAATCTTGTTTATCTATCTGCTTGTGTATTTCTTGTTTGCTTCCCATCTGGTCTGGAATGTAAGTGAGGTCCATGACAGCGGGGACTGCCGGGGTTCTAGGAGCTGATGCAGAGCCTGGCACACAGTAAGCACCTAATATTTGTGAAAGAACAGAAGGGTAAGTCCATAAATGAGCAAATGGAGGAATGGACAAGAGAGCAAGGGTGAGGCACAGTGGGTCAAGATGGATGAAGACAGCCTTCCCCAAGCTTGGACCAGGGCAGTACCCACACAGCACCCTGGGAATGTGTGGCCCCAGAACAATTCTCTGGGCCTCAGTTTCCTCAACTGTAAAATGGGGATGATAGTAATCCCTACCTCATTTGATTGTTCAGAGGATTAATGAAAAAAAAAATCCATGTTAAACATAATTCTGTGTCTGGCACAACGATCTGTAGTTTAATTCACCGAGTGGTGAGGTGGAGGAGGCAGGCAGCCCACACGCTAGCTCCCACCACTCACATGAAAAAGAATTCGAAGATTCAGTTCCTGAGATCCAAGGAGCTCCTCACTCCTTAGAAACTCCCAGCTGAGCCCGGTGAGGGGACAAAGGTCTGTACTAAGTGAGTTATAAAAACAACTCCTAGCCAGGAACCGCTGAGCTGCCCCCGCACCCACACACCCACACACCCGCCCAGGACCGGTCCAGGATTAACTCTGGCCTGCCCAGCATGCTCAGCTTCTGGCAGGATTTTGAGAAAAGAGAAAAGAGGGAAGGGGGAAGTCTCCCGTTTCAATTCAATACTAATCCCTTCCACTCTTGAAAGCACTTTGGAGTCACTTGCTGCTCACAGGACCTCCTGGAGGAAGGTGACAAGAGAGGAGACTGAGCCCCAAGAGAAGTGATACAGGCCAGTCTGGAGCTAGCACCCATATCTCCTGAGCCCCCAGCCCCCACTCTGCCAGTGAGTCCACCCCAGATGTCCAAAGCCCTGAACGCACACACTCCATCCTCATCCCAAGAGCAGCTACCCAGGAGGTCTGCCATAAAGGCTCCCAGCTGAGCCCTTGGCAGACATCACTAATCAATTGGGGCACATGCCAAATCCCTTCCGACCCAGAGCTCCAGGCAGACACTACCAATCAATTGGAATTGGCCTGGGAGATTAAGAGGATCCTCAGCTCCGCTCTAGGCTGTGCGAGCTGCCTGGTGTTTTCCCCAGGGCTCAGCACAGCGCCTGCACGTTGGCCAGCATTTAGTCCATGGTTATTGAGTGAGTGAATGAATGAATGAATGAATGAATAAACAAATAGACGTCCAGCCCATCCCAGGTGCTTGGGCAGAGACCCTAGTTGAGAGATCACATCTGCCCTCTCTACACATTCCATCAATAAGTATAGGATTTGCTGGAAAGGCCAGTAAATCCAAAAGGAATAGCGGGGGTCTCCACTCCTCTCCTGCTACTCTGCTCATAGTACTCCCACTTCCCCAGAGCCCTGGGATTGGAGTCCCTTCTTTCTGGTATGTGACCCCAGGCAAGTCATCCAAGTTCTCTGTGCCTCAGTGGCTCCATCCATAAAATGGGGATTATACCCAAACCTGCCTCAAAGGCTGGTGTGGGCGCTCAAGGATATCACCATGAAAAGCACTGGGCCCAGTGCCTGGCACAAAGCAAGAGCTCTGAAAAGCCAAGTTTCCATTCATCTTTCTCATCACACTTAAGGACCTCGAACCCAGGGACTGCCATGTCTTTCTGCGCACCGAGCCTGATGCCCAGGACCATGCCGGGCAAACACTGACATCGGTGGGTTATTAGCATTCACCAGGAATAGTGACAGGGTACTGGTTCTGTGGGGCAGGAGGTGGGGGCTGTCTGGGCTCCAGGACCTAGCCGAGCTCCCCAGTACCCACCAACCACAGAACAGCTTTCCTGGGACGAGTACAGGGCTCCCACCTCCAAGTGTCACTAGCCCCTGGGCCTCGGAGAGGACTCAGCGGTGATCCCTGAGGTCAGCAGCACCCCACCGCCTTCTCTGCCACTGCCTGCAGTCCCCAGTCTCAATCCCCGTGGAGCAACACTCCAAGTCTCAGAGACAGTGAATTGTGGCAGCCAGGCACTGGACCAGGACGTGGGACAGCTGGGTTCGAGTCCCAGCTCCAGGCCAACACTCTCAGTGCATCCCTCCTCTGGGTCCAGTTTACCCATGTGGGAATTAGAAGTGGGGGTAGCCTGGTCTCTAGGGCCCTTCTAACTCTAACGGTATCTTCTGCATACTTAGGTTCATTGACTGATTTAGTCCACAAGCATTTATTGAGAGCCTACTGTGTCCCAGGCCCTGTGCTAGGCCCTGAGCTGTTCTCTGCTGGAAGGCCCCTCCCCATCCTTGGCCCCCAAGGCTCAGCTTTCCGCAGGAAGCCCTCCCACACCAGCTTTGGGGGCCCTCCCTTGCCCTCCTGCAGCCCCGTCCCTCTTCCTATCACAGACTTATCACGCTGTTTATCTTGTCTGCTTCCCTCTGAATCGTGGCCTCCTGAGGACAGGATCACATCTTATCCCCTGACCCATTTGCAGGGATTCCAGAGGACAGTCCTGGAAATAACTCTTGGGCAAATGAACAATGAATGCATGAATTCTAAATCTCACCCCAACACAACACTTTTAATTAAGCTTCTTGCCTTTGCATCCCTTTTCCCTAAGCCAATCGCTAGGAACCCACCAGGCAGATCCCACTGCTGAGCAGGAACCTTCCTAGCCGTGCCTCCCTCCTGCCATCTGGGTAACCAGAAAGAGCTCACAAGGCACACATAGCACTTTCAAGGTGTTAACTGCTCCGACATGGGGCTGACGCCGCTGGGGGTTTGACAGGAGCCCAGGTCCCCATGGGTTCTGTGCCCTGCTCCACGCTGTCCCAGCAGACACTCGGTAAATATTTAGGCATTAATTAACTTCCTCCAGGGAGCGGTGACTCAGTGCCAGATGTAATCTCCCAGCTCTGGGGGGGAAAGGTGAGTGCCCGAACCTTCCTCAGGTGCCCAGACAAATAAGGCCAGCTCTCCACCCTAAGAAGCCTTGTCTCACTTGGACCTTCCCTCCTGCACGGGGTGCAGGTCTGGGGTCCCTTCCTCTGCACATAGATGCACATGGATGCTCACACACACAGCCCCACACTCACCGCCCTAAGCAGTCTCCGGTACTCTGCTTTGAGCCATTGTGCATCCGGACAGAAGACTTGTGTGTGACCCATCCATTCTACAAACATTTGTGAATCCCTACTGTGTGCCCCCCAGCTTTACTGCTCCCCGGGGGCGCCAAATAGCTCAGCTGTTCCATTGCCTCCTTCAGCAACTGTTTTGTTACAACAGCTGTGGCAACTCCCCTGTCCCAGGCCACCCCAAAAAAGATCAAGGGTTTTTATGAAGCTGGACAACTGCTTTGCTCTCTCCACTGGCCCATCTTGATTCTTGAGAAGGAGAGGAAACCAAGTAAGTGTGGGCCCCGGACAAGAGGGCCCAAAGAACGGGGTCACACAAATGGACTGACCCCTTCTTAGCTGATCCCCAGGAGTGAAAGAGCCTTAGCAGAGCTCAAACTTGCCTTGGGGCAGGGGTGAGTGGGGGACTGGGAAGTGCCAAGGGGAGCTGCCCAAGTGAGGCGCCTAGCCCTTGACCCCCTCCTGAGGTTAGAGAACCTACCTCCATTCCTATACTGATTCCCCATCTGGGCCCCCAGAGGCGTATTTTGGGGTGCAGCTCAGAGACTGGCTATGCATGATGAGCTGAGGCTGAGACAGATACTTGCTTCTTTGTGATTCCTGCAGATGCTGGTCCCAGAGCAGTCGGCATGAAAGTGGCAGGCATTGATTACATCAAGGTCACGTCCACAGTGTGTGCACTGAGGCCTGGGAACTGGACTCAGATCTACCAAGGGCAGAAGTAAGCAGCTTAACTCAAAGAAGCTAGAGTAAGTCCAGGCCTACAAACAGTCCTGGGTTCAAATCCTGCCTCTACCCCTTCTTGGCTGTGTGACGGGACCTTGAGCAAGAACCATACACTTAGTTTCCTCCAGTAAATTCTGGGCAAGGACAGAAGGAAGGCCTGAGATCAGCATTAATAATCCATTCTTGGACTCTTGCAACAGGCCAGACACTGTGGATCCCAGACTTGACTGTTGCATATGGAGTCCTCACAGCCAGGAAACCAGATAGGACCTCCCGCCTGTCCCTCCACCTGCCAGTGATGTCTCAAAGGTGAACTCCAAAAGTAAATAAATGAAACTTTTGTGTGTCTTGAAGACAGGCCCTAAGGAAGTAAGGGGCAATGGATTTTTTATTCCTACACACATTATCTCCTGGATAAATTCCACTCTTGTGTGTCCCTATCACCAGACCACCTCTTCCAAAGAACGGAAGAAAGATGCCCTTTCTCTGAAGTCACCCTAAAATGTCCATCCTGGCATCTCTGGGTGGGGGTAGAGAGAGATGCTACCTGGTTGAAGGGCTTGGAGCAGCCTGAGACAGCATGGAGAGGACAGAGTGCCCAATCTGGAGCTGTGGGACCTCGGGCAAGTCCTGTCCGATGTCAGTGCCTGGTTCCCGCACCTGAAATATGGGGTAAATGCTCCCTAACTTTGTTTTCACCCTTGATGCCTGGCCCTGAGTAGAGCTGAAAAGTGTTTGTGGAAACAAATCTCGAGAATTCTTGAGACCGAAGAGAGACCCAGAAACTGGAGGATGGACTGGCTGGGTCTCTTCGCTCCCACCCAGGAACAAAATAGGTGCTGAGGACAATGGACCCAAGGAAAAGAGGGCACTCAGAAGAAGTTTGCTCCTGGGACCTCCACCCCCACCCCAGCCCACACAAAGCCTGCCTAGCTCCAGCAGTCTCTGTGAAGCCCAGTCCTCCTTCACAGGGCCAACGCAAGGACCTCTTTGTCAGGCAAACCTCCTGGACCCCCGACTCAGCAGCAGTCACCCCCTTCACACCTCCCCATCCAGATGGAGAGCCCCCAGATATGGCAATCCTATCCCTCTGTTCTCCGATCTCTCAGTCCCCAGCTGGGAGGAGGTGGCCCATGGATGGTTCGGGGCAAAAGGGAAACAGTGTTAACAAAATTTAAGTTGGAGAGTTCCTGGGCCCTCGTTATTCGCCTCCCGTCTGGAGCTCACAGTCCTGGCACAAATCCTAGCTCTGCACCCTGGGAGCTGTACGATTCCACACGTCACCCCCCTCCTCGGAGACTCGGGTCCCTGCTCTGCAGGCAGTCACAGTGAGGGATGCAGGGTGTTTCTGGCAGGGGTCTGCCCCATACTAGGCACATAATAATAGTCCTCATTGTCATTATTATTAGTTAGGAAGGAAAGGAAAGGTTACAGAACCGGTGATAAGGACACTCGGTGTGGCTCAGAACGCCTTCGGACCTCAGCTGGTTTCGAGGCCATAGGCTCTCTAGGGCATGGCCTCTTGAGACCAAAATTCACCATGTTTTGGGTTTTCTCGTCAGACAAATGGGGGAGGACGGCGTTTCCTCGAGTATTTCCTAAGACCCCTTGGCCAAAACGTCAAGGGAGTCAGGCCCAATATTCTCTGCGGTTGAGGTACCTCCAAACCTTTCTCCCTTGAGGGTCCCCAAGGTCAGGCCGGCGGCCCCATTAGTGTCCTGCAGAGACCTGGGTCCCGCGGGTCACCCGCGGTCGGCAGGTGAAAAAGGAGGTGCCGCGTGGCGGGGAGTGGGGAGTTGCGCGCACCTGCCGCAGGTGAGCCCAGCCGTGCGGAAGGGGGAGGAGCCGTCGCCGCCGCACTCAGGTGAGCCGACCCCCGGCTCCCAGGAGCTAGGCCGAGGGCGGCTGCGGGCTCCAACGTGGCGGCTAAGAGGCGACCCAGGGTGCACGCAGCGGCCCCAGCGGCTCCGAGTCCCGCGCCGCACGGCAGCCCCAGGAGAACATTCGAGGCAGCGGCGGCGTTGGAGGCCCGGGGTCCGTTCGGTATTTGAATAGCACAAAGGAACCGCCTTGGTCTGATTGGCTGGCCGAGTGGCCCCGGGGCGGGCAGCGCCCGTCACTCGGGAAGCTCCGGGTACTCCTATTGGTTCATGAGGTGTGGGGCGGGGCCCGGACGCCCGGCTAAATAGCTGGGGCCGGGGCCGGCCGAGGCTCATTGCTTTGGCGCCGACTGGGGAGCACGAGCCCGCGGGTGGCGCGCAGCGCATGGTGGCGGCTCCTCTCGGAGCGCAGCCGACCCGCTGACCCGGGCTCCGTTTCCCCTGCCCAGCGCGCCCCGGCGACCGGCTGGAGGCCGAAACAACAGCAGCCTTAACAGCAGCAGCGGCCGCGGCTGCTCCGCCGCCACCGTCTCCGCGGGAGCATGGAGTGCGCCCTGGACGCCCAGAGCCTGATCAGCATCTCCCTGCGCAAGATCCACAGCTCCCGGACCCAGCGCGGCGGCATCAAGCTGCACAAGAACCTCCTGGTGTCCTACGTGCTCCGCAACGCGCGCCAGCTCTACCTGAGCGAGCGCTACGCCGAGCTCTACCGGCGCCAGCAGCAGCAGCAGCAGCAGCAGCAGCCGCCCCACCACCAGCACCAGCACCTCGCGTACGCGGCGCCCGGCATGCCGGCCAGCGCGGCCGACTTCGGCCCGCTCCAACTTGGCGGCGGCGGGGACGCGGAGGCGCGCGAGCCGGCCGCCCGGCACCAGCTGCACCAGCTCCACCAGCTCCACCAGCTGCACCTCCAGCAGCAGCTGCACCAGCACCAGCACCCGGCGCCCAGGGGCTGCGCGGCGGCGGCCGGGGCGCCCGCGGGCGGCGCGGGGGCGCTCTCGGAGCTGCCCGGGTGCGCCGCGCTCCAGCCGCCGCACGGCGCGCCCTGGGCGCCGGGTGCTGGTGCTGGTGCAGCTGCTGCTGGAGGTGC
>NC_058415.1:86908335-86948099 GCF_002201575.2 Neomonachus schauinslandi | reverse complement strand
CTTCTACCGGGGCGCGTACCCGGCCCCCTCGGACTTCGGCGTGCACTGCAGCAGCCAGACCACCGTCCTGGACCTGGACACTCACGTGGTGACCACGGTGGAGAACGGCTACTTGCACCAGGACTGCTGCGCCTCCGCCCACTGCCCCTGCTGTGGCCAGGGCGCCCCAGGACCCGGCCTGGCGTCCGCCGCCGGCTGCAAGCGCAAGTATTACCCTGGCCAGGAGGAGGACGAAGACGACGAGGAGGACGCGGGCGACCTGGGAGCCGAACCCCCCGGGGGCGCCCCGTTCGCCCCCTGCAAGCGCGCCCGCTTCGAGGACTTCTGCCCGGACTCGTCCCCGGACGCGTCCAACATCTCAAACTTGATCTCCATCTTTGGCTCGGGCTTCTCGGGGCTGGTGAGCCGACAGCCGGACTCCTCCGAGCAGCCGCCGCCGCTCAACGGGCAGCTGTGCGCCAAGCAGGCGCTCGCCAGCCTCGGCGCCTGGACTCGAGCCATTGTCGCCTTCTAGGGACCCCCGAGGGCACGGGGACCCGGGGCCCCGCGGGGCTGGGGCCAGACAAAGACTCGGCCAAGGGGCGAGAGGAGGGAGCGAACGGGCGCCTGGCCACCCGGGGCTGAGCTGGGAGCGAGCAGGGGGAGGCGGCTGATGTTTTATAAATTGTAAAATAAAAAAAAAAAAAATCTAAGATCTTGGACTTTATTTTTGCAGAGAGAAAAAGCGCCTATTTAAGTATGCTTTGTGTTTCTCCTACTCTTTTTTTTTTTTTTTTTTTTTTCCTTTTTATTGTAGTGATTGCAGTGGTGTTTAGCGAGGAGACAGCCACGTGAGGGAGGGCTGCTGCCCGGAGGAGGTGCCGGGCAGCCGGGGGCGAGGCAGGGCGCCCGGGCTGCCGGGGCGCGCCGGGCACGCAGCGCAGGAGGGCGCGGGGCCCGGGACGCCGATTCCAATCAGTTGTCAGACCCAGGAAGCCCGGCGCTCGGTTCTCCCGAGTCCCTCCATGGCGTGAGGAATGGGTCTTGTGAAATCCTGAGCAAAAACAAAGGCAAACTCTCTATCTCCGAAAGGGACGTTTGGGTCACATTTCCTCTCTGGGGGCGGCCTCCAAAGTTCTCAAAATGAGAAGGCAGAAATGAAAACACTTCAACTTTTTTTTTTCTTTCTTTCCCGGGGTTGGGTGTCTTGAACCCCTCCTCTCCCCGCCCCTCTGGCTTCGCTCTCTTCCCCTCCTCCACCCGTCTCCCGGACTCAGGGGTGGCGCCCGACACCCCGACACTCCCGGACACCGTTTGGGGAAGGGGTGGGGGGCGGGCACGGCGGACTACATTTCCCATCATGCCCAGCACTGCGGTCCTCACTGAACAAAAAAGGAAGTCGATTCCTTCACCTGGATCCCCGGCGGCCCCGAGGGAGGGAGGGGCCGGGACCGCCGACTGCGTTGGAGACTTTTCACTAAGTTCCCGGTCAGATGTGGTGTTTGTGTGTGTGCTTCTAAGTTGCACTGTCCTGGTTGAGGCTTCGGTTGCATTTCATGAAACCAGCATTGTTCGAGGCTGTGAGAACCCTGTCCTGTGTCTTCAGCTCGATAGATTTTGTTTAATTTAAAGCCTTTTGTTGTAAAAAGGTGGGGTTCATCTGCAGCCCCTCTGGTCCTCTGCCGTCAGCACCATGTGGACTCCAAAACAAGTTGCCAACCCTTCCTTTCTCGGCCCTTCTCCTTCATTCTTCTGTATTTTTGTGCATACTGAATTGTATATCACCGGGTAAAACTGTTCAGATGATTTGTTTAAATTTATAATCTTAATAAAAAGTCGATTATAGAGGATGGTGGTGTCTTGTTTTCGGATAGGCCTGGAGGTGGTGGGGAGAACAGGGGGAGGTAGGGAGAGACCCCTACCCCCATGCAAATCTCAGCTCTCCGGGGCCTGGGCGGGCTGGATCTGCCCACATCCGCAGGGCGGGGGGTGGGAGCGGGATTGGGAGTGGGGGAATGTTGGTTGCTGGGGATGCAGCTAGTGCTGTAGGCCGCCCGGGCCGCCCTCCCCAGAGGGGCCTGCCCCCCACGGGAACGGCCACCCCCGGGGTCTCCAGCAGGAAGCCAAGCCTGCCTTCAGCACATTTCCTGCCCAGCCAGGGGCGCAGGGCCTGGTCGGCCTCAAGTCTGAGCTCTCTGCGGCGGGGGAAAGCAGCCGAGGGACGCCGGGGGGCTTCTGGGCCACCCACGCTCGCCGCCCGGCGCCTCCGCCCGCTCGTCCGCACGTCTCGGGCTGCAACTTGGGGAAGTTTTTTCCTTTTCCTTTTTTTTTTTTTTTTTAAGTTGAGTTTGTTATCACTGCTCGGTGCCACTTGGTGGTGTGCTGGCGGCGTCTCCCTCCCTCCTCGCGCCCCTCCCCTCTCCCTCCCTCCTCCCTCCCGCCCGCCTCTCTTCCCTCCCCAGTGGATGGAGGCAGGAAGGCTCCAGGCGCGCTCTCCCCTCTGACCACCTACGGAATGACCTCAGAATGGGAGAATGTGCCAAGGCCCCGAGGAAGCTCGCGTTCTACCCACTGGAACCAAATTCACATCTGGAGCCGTGGCTCAGGCCCGCGGGCGCGCGGGGTGGTTCCAGCTTTGCAAATAGGGGATAGGGAAGAAAGCCTGAAGGGAAAAAAAAAAAAAGGCAAGAAAGAAAAGGAAAAAAAAAAAGGCAAAGTGGCAGCTTGCTCTGTTTGTTTGACAGTGTCTCTCGGTGGCCCTCTGTCTCTGACCGTCTCCCCAGTGTTCCCGCGCTCGCTTTCTCACCCCTGCGCTCCCCTTTCCGGCGCAAGCCACCCCGCAGGACGACTCGCGCCCCCCGCTCCGCCTTCATGCCTCCAGCAGCGACTGGAGGGGCCGCCGCCGAGAGGCCCCACCCCAGACTCTGAGAGGAGGACGCCTGCCAGTCCCAGGGGCCCGCTCGGCTCCGGGTCCCCGTGTCGTGCGAGGCTTAGTACTCGGGAACACTCCAGAGCGCGGGGGGCCGCGAAGGTCCGCGATGGGGGTGGGGAAGAGAAAGACTACGGAGGCGTGAGTTACGGGGAGGAACGGCACCTTCACCCGCCGCCCCCCCCACACACAAGGGCTGTTTTCTCGGCCTCCCACGGGAAGAGTCTGGAGCTGCTGGGGAGGGGGAATAGTGTGTCTCCCCGCTCCCCATTTTTTCCCTGCAAGTACGAGGAATAGCTATTTAATGCACGGTTTTGCTTCAATCCACCAAGCCAGTTGCCAGAGCTCCCCCTAGCGCCACTTCCCGGGCGCTGCAGCGGCTGCGACTGGGAGTGGGCGAGGCACAGCCCCGGGCGGCGGGGCTGCGGCTGGGGGCCCGCTCTGCGCCCACCTGGGGCGCAGCGTCGCGTCCGATCCAGCCCGGGCTGGAGCGGGAGCCCGGGGCCACGTGCGTCCCCATTCCAGGCCTGCGTCGAGGAGGGGGCACGTGGTCTGTCGCCTTTGTTGGGAGCGCCGACCTGGGCACAGGAAGGGACCGGCCAAAGGGCTTGGGATCCCCCCATACGTCGCCCGGATGCCTACGGCAGAGGAGTGTGGGTGGTAAGCTGCTAAATAAGAGCTCTGAACCCAGCAGGACCCCCGGGACCTGCGTTCCCCACCCTTTTGCCAGGCTAATGAGCTTCAGCAATGCCAGGAGACTCAGGCACATTGGGATCTAATTGGCGGAGGGATGGGAATGGAGGGCTCTGAGAGCATCCAAAAGGGAGGTACCCTTCCCCCTTCCCCCGTTATCTTTTCAGGGCCCAGACGTCCACGCAGAGGGTTAATGCCCTGACCATAATAATACGCAGTGACCCAAAACACAACCCACTGGCCATCTACATCGCACGCTAAGACATTCCGTACAAAACAGGAACACAGGCACTTGCTGCTATGCTGCATATCACACGGGGGCCACACCTGGCCACACTGTCCCCAACACAAGACACTCTAAGCAGCATCTTCATTCCACTCAAACCCCTAGGGTATCGCACAGCACGCAGCACGCCCACCCAGAACATCCTGAGAGACTAATATTCCTGTGCATAGCACAAGGGAAAGGCTGGGGGGTGGGGGTGGTGGAGGATTCCTGGCCATGACAGTCCTCGGAAGGATGGAAGGGGGCAGGCACTCAGTCCATCCAGAAGTCCGTAGACCCTGATCCACAGACAAATCCCTCTTTCTCCAGTAAAAAGACCAAGCCAGACCCCACAAGAGCCCCCAGGCAGGAGTTGGGATGCTGGAGGTAGGGAGAAGAGAAGAGTTTGGGGGACCCAGGGAGTGGTGGGGGGAGCTTCCAGAGGACAGCAGCTCTGGAAGCCAGAACTCACTCATCCCATCCCCCCAGATTAACCAGCACTATCACCACCACCACCACCCCTCACACACACACACACACGCATACACACACACATACACACACACACATTTCCCCCAGCTCCTAGAACACCGCAGGTCCTGCTGCCCTTGATACATGGTGTAGGGTTGAGCCAGGCTCCAAGCTGTGCTCCCAGCAATGTGGGGCCACTGGGATGACAGCCCGGATCCTCAGGGAGCTGCAGGCTGCCCTCCAGAGAAGCCAGGGGCTGGGGATGCCCTGGGTTCCCATGAGAGCCACTGTGCAGGGCGCTAAGATCTGAGTGCTTTTATCAAGTGATTGTGTGTGTGCACATGTGTGTGTGTCCATGGTGTTCCTCTGGTGCAGGGCATGCACACCAAGAGCTGTGTCTTTCTGCATCCCCACTCACTGGCCACATATATTTACAGAGCACCCACTTGGTGCCCAGCCTGTGCAGAGCACTGAGCTGACCATTGCAAAAGATACAGCAAATAAAAGAAGAGCTAATCCCTCTTTATGGACTCACTCGTTTGATTTTCTCTGAGACAGATACTATTAGCATCCTTGTTTTAGAAATGAGAAAACTTGGGGCGCCTGGGTGGCTCGGTTGGTTGGGCGACTGCCTTCGGCTCAGGTCATGATCCTGGAGTCCCGGGATCAAGTCCCGCATCGGGCTCCCTGCTCGGCGGGGAGTCTGCTTCTCCCTCTGACCCTCCCCACTCTCATGTGCTCTCTCTCATTCTCTCTCTCAAATAAATAAATAAAATCTTAAAAAAAAAAAAAAAAAAGAAATGAGAAAACTTGCCCAAAGTCACACAGTTAAGAAGTGGCCAGTCTTCCTATTGGAGTGCAGAGTCTAGTGGGAAGGAATTTATAATATATTACACGGTGAGCCGGCAAAGGGCCCTGATGCGGTCTAAACAGTAACATTGCTAAGTTCCAGCTGAGCCTCACCTAGCAGGTTGGGCGCACCCCCCTCCTACCGCTTCATTGCTTTATGCTCTGGGACCCTGGGCAGTGCATCGACGGACACACAGGACCCACCTGTGTGTCTGTGTCCCACCCCGCCCAGGGCAGGGACTGACCTAGTCCTGGTATTTTTCAGGACCCTTAAGGTAGGGGACAGCAACCTTACTGGAATCAGCTTGGGCAAAAGGTGGTTAGAGATGACCGCTCCCCTCCTGCAGACCCACTTCACACAGCTGTAGACGGCAGCTCCTGGCTTCGCATCTCGTAGCTTTGCCACCCAACAGGGACTGTCCTCTTCTCTTATTCTTAACTGAGAAAATCTCAAGGAAGGATGCTGTCACATCCCAAGCCTGTGTCCTGTGCCAAACCTCTGGCTAGGGCTGGAGGGTGGTTGGAGACCCAGGGCACAGGCATGGCAGCTTCGGGGCATGGTGAGTAAGTGTAGCCAACACAGCTCCGAGGAAGGAAGGTTCTCCTTGCTCCTAGCCAGGATAACGAGGCTCCAGGGCCATCTGGCACCTCCCAGGTTTGCCACTCAGGCAAGGAGAGGGGAGGCTGCGGCCCCCAGGACAGGGGCAGGCTCCCAGCAGGCACCACGGCAGGGATAGTGACAAGGGCCACTGGGCTGGAGCTCTTATGTGGCCCCAGAAGGCACTCCCAGATACAACAGCAAAGGCTTTGGGAGGGGGAAGCCGGGGTGATGAAGGGTGCTGGCCAGCGGGATGGAGAGGGAAGGGCCGTGCCCAGGTTATCGTGCCCACCTTTGTACCCCCAGCTGGTGCGGTCTGGGGACATCTGGGGTCACATTATCTCTTCTCATGTGCAGGTCAAAAAAGGCTGACTAGGAGCTCTAAAATACTAGTGATTATTACTAGGTGGGGACTTTCCAGACGACCTTTGCTTGGTCATTCATACATTTCCATATTAACCAAATTTTCTGCAATGAGCATGCATCACACTTCTATTTAGAAGAAAAAAATGAACACTACATTTTTCTGGGACGTGACAGGCGCTGTAATCGATGTACAGCCTGTTTACAGAGCGGGGGAGGGGGTGCAGCTCTATTCAACCTGTCTGGGGCAGGCTCAGCCCCTGAGAAACAGAATACACACCAAAAAGCCTCGATTCACCAGAATTCAGCCTCCTGCACTCTGTCTTTGTTAAAAGAAGCATGAGACAAAACGACAGCTCATCTCGAGGATGTTGTTGAGGAGGCATTCTAGAGGGAGTCTTGTTCATTCTCACCTCTGACCCCTGGCCCAGCTCCGCCCAGTCCTACCCATCCATCATCACCGAACGATTTGCTCTGAGTTGTGCTAGATTACCTGGCCAGGAGGGGAGTAAGAGGCAAATGTGCTTGGGAGAGGTTTTCAGCAACTTAGGCTGAAACCAAAGAGCAAGTTGCAAAGCTCAACCCAAAGAGCACTGGATTAGGAGTCTGGACACAGAGTGGCGGGTTCCGGCTCAGCCAGAGGCCTACCTACCTTGACACCTGGGCTGAGTCATGTTCCTCGCAGGCCCACATTCCCTCACCTGTTGAGACAGAGCAAGATGAGAGAAGTCCCCAAAGTGGAAAAAGTAGCCATAGCTTCCAGCCTTCTGATGATCTGAGGCTTTATGTCCAATCACAGTAAGAAAAATGCGGGAGGTAATTATCAGATTCCGCATCTACCTGTGAGCATGGTCATCTGCCTATCGCACTCACTCATTCAAGAAATCCATGCACTCAGGGGCGCCTGGGGGGCACAGTCAGTTAATCATCCAACTCTTGGTTTCGGCTCAGGTTCTGATCTCCGGGTGGTGAGAGCCCCGCATAGGGCTCCGCCTGGAGCCCTGCACTGGGCTCCGTGCCAGGTGTAGAGTCTGCTTAAAATTCTCTCTCCCTCTCCCTCTGCCCCTCCTGCTCATTTTTTTTCTCTCTCTCTAAAATAAATAAGTAAATCTTAAAAAAAAAAAAGAAAGAAATCCATGCATTCCAGACATTCAAATATTTATCGAGTATCTCTAGGTGCCAGGCACTGTGCTGGGCACCGAAGATGCAGCCACGACCGAGACCGACAAGGGCCCTGCCCTCATGGAGCTTACATTCTAGCAGGGGAGACAGGCAATAAGCAAAGGAACAAATAAACATTAAGTTAAGTGTCACAGGAACTAGGACTAGGGAGAAGGGGGTGGTCGGATTTGGTGGTCACACAAGGCGACGATGTTTCAGCTGAGACCTGAACAGCTCAGCTCTATTCGTCGGGATAAGATAGGCTCTGCTGTCGTAACGAATTAATCTCCAAATCTCAGAGATTTAACACAACGGAGATCGAGTTCTTGACCACGCAACGTCCAGCTAAACTGACAACTCTCAGGGGCTACTGTCCTCTGAGAGGTGACTGGGTGATTCAGGAGTAGAGTCCCGCCATCGGGAAGTGACTCCCCTCACTTCTACTTGCAGCCCATGGGCTGGGAAGGAGAGGTGAAACACAGGTGGGGGGCGCTAGAATTCTCTACCATCAGCAGCTGGACAAACAACAGTGGAAGGAGGAGAGCTCTAGACAGAAGCAGCAGCAAGGGCAAAGACTAGACACGGGAGCTACTTTGGTGTGTTCGAGGACCGGGAACATGGCTGGCATGGCTGAGGCAGAGGGCAAGGGGGAGAGTGGCAAGAGTTGGGACCAGAAGGGAAGGCAGGGAGAGGAGGATGCGGTTATGACCCATGGAGGAACCTCGAGCCGTGTCTGGCACACAGCAGAGCACTCAAGAAATGGTAGCGATTACTGGTGTTCTAGGAACTTCCTTTCCCCAGGTCAGTGGGGGGAGGGTGTCTGGCGGGCAGAGGGAGGAGACGAACCAGTACAACCACGGCCTGGGCCAGCTGCCCCAACCAGTTTCCCTGCTCATGTTGGGCAGGCTGGGGCTCCAGGCCAATTGGAGCTCTGTCCCTCTCTGCCTGATGGCTTGAGCCCCATAGACACACCCATCCAAGGGACCCTCAGCAAAGAGGGACGGTGGGAAGGTCATCCCAGTGCGGCACGAGGGGATATGTGGCATCCCCTCCCTATAAGTTGTAATATCAGATGAGCAAAAGTGGACCAGCGCACATAAGGCAAGCAACAGAGGGCTCCCCGGGACCACCCCCACTGGGGGTGCCTGTCCAAAGCCCAGCCCCGTGGTTCCAAGCTCAGCCTCCATTGTCACCCAGACCTGAGTGCGAAGTGGACTCTGCCACTTTCTAGGTAACAACAGGCTCTTCACTTCCCTCTCCAGCCCTCCAGTCCCTTGTCTACAAAATGAGGATGCGCATGAGTACTCACCTGAGCGGCGAGCCTTCTGCAGCACCACACCGGGCATACAGTAGGTGCCCAATAAATGAGAGTTCTGATATTGTCACCAGTCAGCTCTGCCCAGATAATAAATCTTCACTGCAAACTACAGGACCGTTTTTCTACCGACTCTCTCCTGTTGAACAAAATTGATGACCAAAAAAGTAAGAAGATGCACCTTCTTCCAGAGAGATCCAATGAAGATCTGTTTTACTCTGGGGCTGGGGAAGGAGGGCGGAGGAAGTGCCCTATGAACGTTGTTGGATTTTTTTTTTTTCTTTTTTGGTCTTTCCATAACTGGCACTCGTGTTTTCAAAAAGGTTAATCTCCAGGAAGGTGTCTGGGTATCTTTAGGGCTTGGTTATGCCTGGCAGTCAACATTTACTCAGTGTGTGTTTAACAGTTTCATTCCGGACATATGCTTGGAGATTGAATGGATGGATGGACGGATGGATGGCTGAGTGAATGGGCTGTTTGTCTATTCCAAGGAGTGGTTTAAAGGCGAAAGAGTGCAGTGCCTGGGGGGCTTAGTTGGTTAAGTGTCTGCCTTCGGCTCAGGTCAGGATCCCAGGGTCCTGGGATCAAGCCCCATGTCAGGGTCCCTGCTCAGCGGGAAGCCTGCTTCTCCCTCTGCCTCTGCTTGCCCGCCCCCTGCTTGTTCTCTCTCTCTTTCTCTCTCTGTCAAATAAATAAATAAAATCTTAAAAAAAAATAAAGGCAAAACCGTTGGTGAGAGATTAGTTGCCTGCCTTCCCCAAGTCAGGCCCTTCCCACCTCCTTCCCCTTTAGTCTCTAACTCCTCCCCCTTCTTTCCTGAAGTTTCTCGAACATTCCCATGCACCCTTCCCACATTTATTCTGCCCCCCCCTCCGGCCCCCAGTTGCCCTCCAGGGCACTACACACACACACACACACACACACACACACACACACCCCAGGTGGAACTTGAGGTTCTCCTTCAACACCCACATCACCCAGCCTGGGAATGGTGGGAAGGCCGAGGAATAAAGCTTTCCTTTCTCCCGGGAAAGAACTGGGGGTCTGAGACACATAAACGACCTGGCTGAGAACAGAAGAGGTCCACGTGGGGAGGGCAGTTAGATCTCTGACCTGCAGACATCCCAACTGGATGGACAGTTATAAAACTGTTTTAAGTCAGGGGGAATCCAGATAGCCAGGTTGCCAGGCCTGGATCCTCCCCTCTGTGGGTCCTGCAGCATTCAGGCCTCTGCAACTCAACTACAGTGGGCTTGAGCAGAGAAGACATTAGCCAGCTCGGGAACTGGGAAGTCCATGGGGTTTAGCCGTGGGCACAACTGGACCCAAAGGCTTACATGATGTCACCCAGGCTTGCTCGCTGTCTCTGGGTGCTTCCTGTCTCTCCTTGGCCTCTCCCGAGGTTTGCTCTGAGGCGTGAGTGAGATGGCCACCGGCCAGGCCCAGCTTCACGGGCCTGTGACCAAGTGCAGTCACCCAGGGCCTCACGTTCAAAGGACCCCGTGCTTGGGGTTGAACGCTCTGCAGCTGCCGTCTTGAAATCCATAACCGCTTGTCTTTGAATCTGTGTTTTGTGAGTGAAATCTGATGGGACAATGGAGCATGCGCCGAGGACCTGGAGCTCCAAGCCATGTACTATTCTGCCTCTTGCCACCTCTCTGCCTCCCTGGGATGGGGTCTCAGCTCTCCCCCTACCCCTGGCACCCTGGCCCTGCCTAGCCTCCCCCTCCTCGTGACCGCTGCCACCTTCCATCCTGGGCACAGGCACAGGGAGGGTTGGGGACAGGGTATCACAGGGCAAGCCAGCAGCCATCAGCCCTGGATTGGCAACACCACTGCCTGTCTGGCAGGCAGCCAGAGACCCTGTCTAGGCAGGGGCGAGCCTGTCACCTACCCCCATCCAGGGCCTGAGACCCCCGGATCACCTCTGCTGTAGGTTGAGGTGGGAGCCTGCAGGAAGGGAAGGCGCCTGGTCATCTTTTCCAGGCCTCACCCCTAGGCCAGGGCTAGAGACTGGCAGTTGTTGGGGGGGGTAATTCAGCAACTGTCAGGCCCAAGGGAGCAAGGGAGCATGCACTTGGGGTACCCATGGCAGGAGTGGAGCCTGCAGTATCCCCAAGCCCAAAAGCACCCCCTCAGCCAGCTCTGGGTGGCGGAGGACCCACTCTTCCTCCTCCTCCTCCTATAACCTTCCTGAGTGCTCTGTGTTTGTCTTTTCTGGCCCGCTCCAGGCACCCTCAGGGAAAAGCCACACAATAAAAATTGTATAATTTGGGGGATTCTGCAAAGGAATGAAAGGCTCTGACATTTGCATTTAAAACTGGTATTGCGCAATATAGGGAGGCATGGTAAAATTCATGCTAATCATTTAAACATTTTTATTTTTCTTTACTTAGAATGACATTCAACAGCAAATAAAAAACACCATGACAAGTGGAGTGCAAGCCTGTAGAAGGAAGTACCAGCATTCTATGTACTCTTAATGGCACTTTTTCCTGCTTTTTGAGCAAGGGGCCCTGCATTTTCTTTTGGCACTGGGCCCCACAATGACGCAGCTGGTCCGGCCACTAGCATCCCCAGGACAACACTGTCCCAGCTTAGCAACCCTGGCAGAAGGGGCATCTATCCAATAGCTCCCAAAAGGAAGTACCAGGGATCGTACTCAAGGCCACAGCCTGGGTCACATGTTCATTCCTGAGCCAGTCACAGCGGATGAGGAGGCAGGGGCGTGTCCCGATTGGCCAGGTCTGGGCGTGTGTCCATCCCTAAGAGTAGGGATTGGCCAGCCGGCCTCAGTCCTTACCAGTGGGTTCTCCGTGGGGAAGAGGGATTCTATTCCCAGAGAAGTGGGGACTGCCTAGTCACCAACCGCCAATGTCCTTCCTCTACACACTCCTCATGCTTAGTTTAAAAAATAAAAAACAGGGGCACCTGGTTGGCTCAGTCACTGGTAGAGCATGCAGCTCTTGATCTTGGGGTTGTGAGTTAGAGCCCCACGTTGGGTGTAGACATTACTTAAAAAAATAAATAAATAAATAAAATCTTAAAAAAAAAGAAAGAAAGAAAAGAAAACAGCTGGGCAGAGCAATTTGGTTCCACTGTCCTAGCTCTTATCTCTCCAGTGTCCTTTGCTGGGTCCTTCTCCCCTTCCTTGAAATGCTGGGGAGGTCCTGGCTTCTGGTCTTTATTCCCTTCTCCTTCCCTGCCACCTTCTCCTGGACAAGCTCATGTAGTCCCATTAACCCCTTGACAACTCTGTCCCCAGCTGGGACCTCAATGCTGAATGTGGCTCAGGGGTCCCAACCCCACTTGACCTCTCCTCTTGGGGTCCCGGGCATATCAGAGCTTCCCTGTCTCAACCCAGACCCCTGAGAGCTCCCCCACGCCTGCTTCTCCCTCAGTCTTTCCCATCCAGTCAATGGGGCCACCCACCAGCAAGTTGCTCTGGCCCCAAACCCTAGAACATCTGGACTCCTTTTTCCCATAAACTCATGTCCAGTCCTGCCCTCAACCCCTGGCAGCTCTCCTTCAGAAGAGATTCCCACCTGCCTTCTCCCTCTCCTCCCAGGCCCCTGGTGCCTGGATGACTGCCTGTGCTAACCCGCTCGCTGCTCCTCACCTCCTCCCTCTCATCGCCCTCCAACTGTCCCGCTTCCATTTGGAAACCTTTAAGTCAGATCACAGGATCACGGCACCACCCAACTCAAAACTTGCCAGGAGTGAAATCATTGAAAACCGGTTGGGGAGGGGCAGAGGTCATTGGGCACTGCCACCCCAGCCCAGCAGCCCTTGCGCTGAGCCCCCCACTTTCCGTGAGTTGGGGTGCTCCCGCATCCTGCGGCATGTCCTTCTCTCAGCCTTCTCCTGGCTAACTCTCTCTCCCTTGGGTCTCTGCCCCAGTGTCGCCCTGACTACCCATCTACATTTGTCCCCCTCTACCACCCTCGTTCTTCTCGGAGCCCTTGTGGCTGGCTGACGGCTCACTGTCCGTTCCTTTGCACGCTCATCTGTCTCCTCACTGGAATGTAAATTCCACCAGCCAGGGAGTTCACCGGCTCACTGCATCTGGAAAGAACGGTGCCTGGTACATAGTAGGTGCTCAATAAACTGCTGTTGGTGGAATGACCCCCCCACTCCCGGTGGGGTCAGGCAGGCATGGCGAAGGTGGCTATGAATGAGCTCTGGCCCCCATCAGTGCAACAGAGGAGGCCCCCCGGGGAGGCCTGGAGGCAGAGAGGAGGCCAGCAAGGGGGGGCCTGTTTCCAGGGGGGCGGGGAGTTTCAGTGCAGGATGGACACTTGCCCTGCTATGTTGGAGGGGGGGGGCATCTCTGCATCACCAAAAGCAGGGCAGCAGCTCCTGCTCGGTGTCTCTCCTTCCTGCTCCGCCTCTCTGCCCTTGGGGGCGGGGGGTCTCCATTAAACCCAGCCTACCCAAGGCCAAGTCCACGTGGTCTGCCTCGATGGTGCTGCCTGAGCTTGGCAGTGAACCACAGAACCACAAAACCTGGGAGCCTGGGACACTGGGAAGTCATCCTGCCAGGCTGGCTCTCCGTGGGGCCCCGGAGCTCCCGCCCTGGAGCTGGGGGAGGGACGACCTGCACCCGGGGCTCCATCCAGCACCTGTTGTCCAGGGTCCTAGGATGACTCCAGGGAGTTCATTCATTCATTCATTCACTCAGGTATTGGGCACCTGCCCACTGTGGGGCAGTCACTGTTCCAGGCACTGGAGATTCAGTGGTGACCACAATAAACCTGCTTCCTGCCCTCCAACCGAGCTTACATCCTATTGAGAGAAGGGATGATAACCAAGTAAGCAAATCAATAGATAATAAGTTCCGATCACGCTGAGTGTCACACAGGCAACTAGAACAGAGGGCAGGGTGGAGAACAGCTGGCCTGGTGGAGGCTCCCTCAGCAGGGACTCAGAGAAAGCAGGGAGGGCCCCTTGGAGGTGGTGGCATCTGAGCTGAGCCCTGAACAACCAGACAAAACCCCTGCTCACCGTGAGACCCAAGCGATCCAAGCGGAGGAAACAGCAGGCACAAAGGCCCTGGGGCAGGAATGAGCTTGGCATCTGAGAGGGCCAGGGAGAGAGCAGTGTGACTGGAGGGCAGGAAGCAGGGGGAGGGTACAAGGGATCGGAGGAGTCAGATCACGTGGTGGACTGTTGTGCCAGCAGTGAGAATACGATGGGACTTAACTTCGAGCAGCTCAGTGTGGAACCAGGGTTTGGAGGGCAGAGTGGAGTCAGGAGACCAGAGAGGAGGCTGCCACACTGGTCCAGTAAGAGCTGACTGGCTGAGATCGAGGCGGCCACAGTGCGGGTAAGAGAGGTGGACAGATTAGGGTTACACTCTGGAGAGGGACCCGGTAGAACCTGTCTGTGGGTTGAATTTGGAGAATGAAGGAGAGGCTAATGTGTGGATTTGAGGCCTGATGGAGGCTGTCCACTCGGATGGGCTGCCCGGACTTGGAGTACAACCGGGAGCCCACTGGCTAATAAGCAATTTCCACTAGAGCAGAGAGGTCTTCCTCTTGCCCAGCTGGAAGTGACTTGTCATGCTGATGTAGGAGGCACGTCAGACAAACTCAGTTTCCATCCTGACTCACGGGGTAAGCTGGAGACCTCGCACCATCCCCCCACCGGCCCCCCATTTCCTCTTCTGTACAACGGGAAAGTGATGCCACCTTCTCAGCTCACCATGAGGGCTCCGTGAGGGCACAGGGACAGCATGTCTTGCAGGCTGACACGTGGCTACCACCCAGAACTGTCGCAACGGTCCTTGAGACCCTGCCTCCTCCTTGTCTTTGTGGGACTGGCCCTGCCTCCCAGAGAGAAATGGGGCTCTGGAAGCAGGTGCCTCTCAGACAGGGCCAGGGTCTGGGGCCCGTCCTGGAGAGACGGGCTCTGCCACGGGAGGAGTAGGAGGGCTCTCGGGCCACCTGAGTGGAGGCCACGCAAGGCAGCCAGGGCCACCCTGAGGTTTCAGGTGAGGCCCCAGGAGTGTGCGCTGCAGCAGGACAGAGACCAGCACCTCCCCGTCCAGCCAGTGACTTCACCCACCGGGGCCTCAGTTTCCTCTGTGAAACGGGGACACACTTGGCCCATAGTGAGGATGAAGGGAGACCTGGCTTTTAAGCACTTCACCCGGGGCCAGACACACAGGCTGGGCTCAGGAACCACCAGCTCCAAGGTCTCCTGGGGACTCCCGAAGGTCAGGCTACAGGCAGCTTCTGGGGCCTAGAGCAGCGGTGGCAGATGAGGACATGAGGGGCCAGGAATGTGCATGGAGGACTCCCCAGGCCGGTGTGGTCCAGGCTGGAGGTTGGGCCCCAGGGTCAGCAGGCAGCAATGGGACGAGCCCCTCTGGCTACACCTCAGAGCCTTCCCTAGCTTGGGGTCCTTGTCCCACCACAAGGAAGCCTCCCCCGCTCCCTGTCCTCTTCAGGCCCCTTGTTCCCTAAAGGCTCTCATGTGTCATCCTAAAACCTCCACGAGGAACCGAAGGCCATCACTGAGCTCAGTGGTGAGGATGTCTGTGTTGGGGCCTGACAGCCTGGGTGGGCATCCCGCTTACCAAGGCTGTCCTTACCCCTCTGTGCCTCAGTCCCTGCACACTCACCCATGGTGGCTGGTGATTTCATAAGATAATGCGAGAGAGAGAGAGAGAGGTGCAGGCAAAGCCCTGATGAGTGTTTCCCCTTCAGAGCATCGTGTGGTCACCCCTGTAAGACCATGTTTATTTGTTCCCAATTAATACCTAGGGAAACTGAGGCTCAGACAGGCTAAGTAACTGGCTCAAGGTCACACAGTGGGAAGAAGAGCCCACGCACACTTCGACCACTCCACTCCCCATCCCTTGCAGAGGTCTGCCCAGAGAGCAGACCAACCCCACAGTCCCCATGTGGAGGTCTGAGCAGTCTGGTCCAACTGAGGCTGGACTCTGGTTATCTGGGGATGGGGCATCTGCACTATACCCGCCTTTTCAGTGTCCCTTTAGAACAGCCCCCACCTAGTCCCAAGCACATCAGGAGGGAAGAGGGATTTGTCCACACCCGTATCTAGAGGTCAGCAAAGGTCCAGCTGGAGAGGGTGCTGAGTGTCCCGGAGCGGTGGTAGTGGACAGGGGGAGGGCACTGGGACCCGAACCCGGGGCATGGCTGGCTGCCCGGGGAGAGGGATGCTCCTCCTGCTTCTCTCCACTCGTGGAGCACCGACTCGGGCCAGCATTGTGGACACTGTCTCAGTGCCATGGTTCTGGGCTGCCTGGGCATCGAAGCCCCCTGCTCAGAGGAAGGTGGTGGATGAAGCTGGGACTCCCAGCTCTGCCCCTTTGCTGAGGAGGGAAACCACCTGCCACAGTATCACAAGCATGGGGAAAATGGAACCATCCCTCCCTTGGTTTATCACCACGGCCACCCCCATTCCAGGCTGTGGGCGGGAGAAAGTGCACCTCAACTCTGGGGTTAAGTTCTGGACCCAATCCATGTCTGCTGGGATCCTGAGAGCAGCGACTGGCTCCCAGGGGTCACCAGCAGCCCGGGGAGGCTGCGGATGCCCAGATGCCCACCAGGGAACATGGCAGCCTTCCCTTGCTGAGTCCAGCCTGCTGGCGTCCTCATCGCTGGTCCTTTCCGATAGCTCTCCTCCTCCAGCAATCCTGCCCACATATCTGAGTAGGGCTTCTCCTCCCTTCTGTCCCTCCTGCCTCCCTGCCAGAGATACACCAGACTCGGCTCTTTAGAGGAAAACCTTTTTTATCAGTTTTTTTTTCTTATTACAAAATAACATGTGGATATTGTAGACAGATTTTAAAAATCAACTATGAAAACCATCAGGCAAAGTTAAAACTTACCCACAATTACTTTCTTTTGTGGTTCACTAATGTTTAACATTTTCATAACCATTTCTGGGGAGGAAGAAAAGCAGTAAGGATCCCACCACCCAGAGATAAGCACATTACTACCTGAGAAACAGCCTCCCGGCCCTTTGCCCATGTAGACGGACAAAGGGACAGATGGATCAAAAACGTAGATTGATGGGCGCCTGGGTGGCTCAGTTGGTTAAGCGACTGCCTTCGGCTCAGGTCATGATCCTGGAGTCCCGGGATCGAGTCCCGCATCGGGCTCTCTGCTCAGCGGGGAGTCTGCTTCTCCCTCTGACCCTCCTCCTTCTCGTGCTCTCTGTCTCTCATTCTCTCTTGCAAATAAATAAATAAAATCTTTAAAAAAAAAAAACGTAGATTGTTGCTGTTTTACGAAAAGGAGTTCTCCTTTGCCCACGGTCCTTGGAGCGGTTTTACCTGCTCAGCAACAAACAAGTCCTAAGCATCTTTCCGGAAGAGTAAACGGATGAGCACATCCTCTGATGGCTCATTGTACAACTGTTCTGTCCTGCTTCTAATAAATCCCCAAGTGTTGGGCACACGGGGCATCTGGAATGTTTCATTAGGATAAGTCGTGCTAGAATATGCTCCAGGAGGAAGGGCTCCCGTCTGTCCCGTCACCGTAGCCTCCCGGCCCCCGGTGCAGGGCTTGGAGCAGAAAAGGCTCCGACAATGTTGGCCGAGGGAGTGAGCCAACACCAGCCACAGGGAGCAGCCTGGCAGCTCAGCCAGACCTGGGCCTTCCCGGCCCCACGAGGCCTTGGGGGCCTCAGCTGCTGTCGCCTTCAGGTTCTCCCGGGCTTTCCTCTCTCCCTTTTCTCTTGGCCACTCTAACCACTCTCTCACTTCTCCCCAGCCCACCACACCTCTGCCTCGGCCCCGGTGTCCTCCACACTGCTCCGAGGCCCCCACACACCTCAGCCTCAGTGCTGGCTGTCTGGCCTCCCTGCCGGGCTCTCCCGGGAGACATGGCCCGCTTCTGCACCCCCACCAGGCCTCCACGGGGGAGGCCCTGACTCATCACAGCCATTCAGAGCTGCCCCAAGTCCTGCAGAGTGCGGCACCCTCCTAGGGGGTGGCAGGAGAGAGGACAGACAGCCAAGGAGCAGCAACGGTGGGTGCTGAGTGTAGGGGGTGGGCCTCAGCCCCAACCAAGGAACCCCAAATAAAGAGAAGCTGTGTCTGCAAACAGTCCCTTAACCACACCCCACCTCCCAATTTGGTGGCCGCGCCTCCGATATCCCCCACTAACCATCCTGGGGCCGCCGCTGCCATACATGTCGCCCCCATAGCCAGGGTATGCTGAGTGCTCAGAGCAGAGGATAGGCAGGGGACCATAGGAGGACTCTCAGAGGAAAGGAGGCCTCAGCTGAGCTCCGAAGGATGACCAGGGGTTCCCTGCGGGCAGAGTGCCAGACCCAACGGTTGGGTGGGCCAGGGAGTCTGAGGAACGCAATGGAGGCCAGTGCAGCTGGGACCCAGAGCACAGGGAAAGAGGGGAGCCGGAGCCCCAGCGGAGCCCAGGAATGAGAATTCCTGGAGGCTCCTGCAGCCCAGGCTCCCCTACTCCACCAGGACTTGGGTCTCAGCAGCCCTGCTGCCTCGCCATCAGCCAGGTCCAAACGTCCACCCAACGGAGCTCCTCAAACTCAGCAGCCACCACTGAGCCCAGCCACCCCCACCCCAGGCACAGAGGGGCTGTCCCCAGGGTCACTGAGAACTCATCCCCTTCCCTCGGCACCAAACCCTACCTGAATCTCCCCCTGCCCAGCCCAGGGCTCTCTCTCTGCCCTGCACGGAGCCTTCAACATGTCTCACCTGGGCCAAGTCCCAGCCCTGTTGCTGGCACCCAGCTTCTGACCCAGCACCCAGACAGCTGTCAGAGTGTCCTAAAACCCAGTCTGGGTGTCTCTCTCTCTCTCTCTCTCTCTCTCTCACACACACACACACACAGAGGCACCAATTAAACCCCTCTCCTGGTCCCTGATACGACGTTTACTGGGGCGTGCTGGGTGCCAGTTTGGCTGGTACTGGGATACAGCACCAAGTGGGCCCCTGTCGTCCTGTGGCCCATCGAATAGCGGGGCAGACAGACATGAATGAAGCACACTTGTTTTGCAGATAATTCAGCACAGTTGCATTGTGTCGAGAGGATGTGTAGTGTTATGGGAGTCTCGGCTCCGAGCCCTCTGCAGACCAGCCAGCCCCCCAACAGCTTTTCCAGCTCTGCCTCCACACCTTTGCTCACAACAGGCCCCCACCAGAATGCCCCCCGTCTCTGCCCATCATCCCAGGTCCCACTCAAATGCCACCTCCCCAGAGCCTTCCCTGAGCTCCCCCCAGAGTCGATCACCCTGTGGCCCCCATAGCTGGTCCAAGATCCCTCTGTTTCCCCCATTAGTTTGGAAGGTTCTTTTCTTTTCTTTTTTTTTTTTTGGATTTTTTTAAGTCATCTCTACACGCAACGTGGGGCTCAAACTCACGACCCCAAGATCAAGAGTTGTGTGCTCCACGGACTGAACCAGCCGGGCACCTCAGGTTGGAAGTCGCTTCAAGGCAGAATTCTCCCTTTTCATCTCCACACACCTGCAAATGCTGTGTACGTACGGAACATGGGCTCACTGCTTGTCGGCCTCAAGAACATGTCGCCCGACTTGGGTGCAAGTCTTGGCCACACCCGGCCCTCCCTTTGTTCGCCTTCCAACCCCAGTCCTGCCGGGGGTTCTGCTAGGAAAGGCCTCTTTGCGCCCACCCCCACGCACCCCTGTGAGCACGGCCTCGGCCCCCCCGAGCCAGGAACACGGGTGCAGAGCTCCACTTGTTCTCTGCAGCCTGTCTGGCCCCGGATGGTGGGCAGCCGCCGCTCCCCCCGCCAGCGCTGGGAGCCAGCCCCACACTCAGCTTGCCTCAGAGCCCAGGGAGCCCCAGCCGGTGGACAGCACGGCAGCCATCCTCCGCCGAGCGCCCACCCCATCACCCAGAGCGCAAGCCGGCTTGCCAGCCTGCACAGAGGCCCTTGTGTCCGACTGTCCCCCGCACACCCCCAGCTCCTGCCCGCCCCACCCCACAGGCAGCTGGGGGCAAAAGGAAATCCAGAACAAGGCAGGGGGCACCAGTCGGTGCGAGGGTGCGCCCTCCCTCCGCGAAGAAGGGACAAGCAGGCTGGCGCCTTTTCAAGGCCTCGCTGCCGTCAGCCTCCCCTCCTCAGCACACAGTGGACAGAGCCTGCACTCCGGCCTGATCATCACCCCCGGGAGCCTTCCCTGACCTCAAGCCCCCCGCGCACTCTGCCCATCTCTGCTCCCTTTACAGCAGAGCTCTGGAAGAGGGGAGTGAGGGGTGGTGCTAGAGTGTGCCTGGCAACCAGACCGTCGGGCTCCGTGTTCCTCCTCCCAGACTGGGGGGCTTGGACCGGGGACCTCACCTCTGTGCTTCTGTGAGCCCCTCGTGGGGCCTCATGAGCACGCAGGAAGCATGTGCACCTCCACGTCTGATTCCCATTCCCTCCCTAGCCCTCTGCCACCCTGCCACCCATCCCACCGAAGCAGCCCTGAGCAAGGCACAGAGACCCAGGGCTGGTTCCGTCCTCTTAGCCACGTGCCCAGGGCTCTGACCTTAGGGTCTCCCGCTCCACACCCTCCCCCGCTGGTCTGCCCAGAACCAGCCAGCCCTCCTCTGGCCTTCATCCCCACTCCTGCCTTGGTGACCCTGGGGACCCGTCACTTGCTGACCACTCCCTAGGCTAGCAGCCCAGCCCCGCCCCTGGCTCGAGATCAGCAGACCCAGGTGCCTACTCCACTCCTCCTCTTAAAAGCTAACAGGCACCCCCCGAGGCCCCCAATAGCAAATCCCCCCTCCCACGTCTGCCCCACCTCAGGAAATGGCAAGAGTTGGGGCTGCTCTGGGCTTCTCTTTTCCCTCTCACACCTTCCTTCCTGTTGGTGATATCTCTAAACACAGCCGAAACGGGACCACCTCTCACTACCTCCACACTGAACCCTAATCCAGGCCACCATCCTCGCGCCTCCCAGACAGTGTCCACCTCCCCTCTTGCCCCACATACCCCAGGCCCTTCCCACTGGCCAAACCCTCCACCAGCTCCCCAGAGGATCCTCGGAGACTAAATCCCAAAACTGTCAGTGAGGATCTGTGAGGACCCTGCCCTCCCAACCTCCCTGTGGCGCTGGGCTCCCAGCTGCTCCCCCTGCCCCGTAGCCTGCAGCTCTCTCCATGACTCACGGCCCTCCAAGGAGTCTTTCCCAACTGTGTCGCTCAAGCAAACCCCACCTGCCGCACTCTCAATTAATTGCTGGTATCTCCTTCATAATACCCACCACCACCTAACATTCTGGTATTTTGGGGCTGAATACACAGCCACTAACCATCTGTGAAATGACTGGGTCCTCACAATCCATGGCCGGAGTAGCATTATGCCCACTTTCCTGATTAGGAAGCCAGGCTGAGGTGAAGTCAACTCTGAGGGTCTCCCAGCTGGTAAGCAGTGCAGCAGGCCTTAGGTTGGCTCGGGTGGGCCTGACTCGAGGCAGGGCTCTCGGCCACCAGGCTCTCCTCAGCAAGGCCTCCGAGGCTGGGAGAAGGGCCGAGGGCTCATCCTCTGAGGAGACTCATCTGCAGACACAAGCCCACAAACAGGCGTGTCCAAGGAGGTGACCAAGAAGCCTCGGGTACGGCAGCCCCCCAACTCTGAACTCCAGCACGAAAGGGAGAGAAGAGGTGGGGAAGGACAGTATAGAAGGTGCACCCCTAAAAGCCGCAGGTGCATGGCTAGCAGCAAAGTCCAGTCCCAAGGCTCCCCCTTTCAAGTCCGGAGTCCAGAGGGGCTGCCTATATCTAGAAGAGCCGTGGGGACCACAGGCATTTGCTCTGTGCCAGGCCCTGGGCTGAGGAATCTCACATCCTTCACTCATTCCATTTTGCAGATGAGGAAGCCGAGGCTCAGGGAGATTCAGTAACTTACCCAAGACCTTCCAGCTGGGGGTGGGGACAGCCAGGACCCGCCAGAGCCTGCTTGGACGACCGCTGCATGTTCACTGGCTGCCTGGGAAAGGCTCAGCCCAGACGCCCGCTGAGCCGGCCCCAGCCCCAGACACCATGGCCCGAGGGAAGGGGACCTGATGGGGAGACAAACAGGCATGTGGAGAAGGAGTAAACACGTGGCATGAAAAGACACACTTCACACGGGTGACAGGTGCAAAACAGAGGCTTTAATCCAAACAGCAATGAAGGCGCATGGGGCTGGGGGGGGGGGGGACAAGGTGGGCAAGGGCAAGAGGAGCCAGGAAGGCGGTGGTCTGGACCCTGGGAGGGAGGCCAGCATGAGGCCTCTCCTAGGAAAACGATTTCTGTGACTCTAGTGGTTCCTGTCCCGGCCTCTGCCCAGGCCATCGGCCCAGATGTGAGGGTCAAGCCCCTGAATTGTGCTTCTTGGGAGCTCCCCCTTCCCAAAGGAGATGTGGACCCAGATAGAGAGTGGGGGTAGTGGAGAAGGGCAGGCCTGGGCTTGGGCCAGGGAGAGCCTGCAAGAGGCTGGCCCAAGAGCAGCCCTAGAAGAAACCTCAGAACCTGGCATGCCAACAACCCCTCACCCAGCCCCGCCCCTGCCTATCTGCAGAGCCAAAGCCTGGGCTTGGCGGGGCCGTGGCTGCCTCATCCTGGAGAGCCAGTGGGTGAGTTCAGGGAGAGGGGAGGATGGGGGGGGTGCTGCTGAGTGCTCCAGTGGCCCCTGGCCCACTGCCCGGAAGGGCAGGGAAATAGGGCCACAGGGCCCTGGAGAAGCAAGCAGCAGGGAGGAGGGAGCAGAACCTAAGATTCCGGAGGAACCCAGGTTCCCCACAACCACAGCGGGCCCCAGCCCCTCCCTGTGTCTCTGCCACCCCCTCCCAGCCTGAGAAACTTTAGAAAGGCAGGCCTCACCCAATAAGCCAGTGAGCAGGCCCTGCACCCAGTGCCTACCCAAAGGGCAGCTTCCAGAGGCCACCCTTGTAGAGGGCAACAGGAGTGGCTATGGCCAGAAAACCCAGCAGAGCCAAAGGTCAAAGAACAGGAAGCCAGATTGAGGCGCTGGACACAGGTGCCAGCAGGCCCAGAGGGCAGCCATGAAAAGAAGCTGGGAGGGTCACGGGCGAGAACACCCAACGCTTCTTGGTCCCCAACTCCCCCCGAGGCTGGCCACCAGCTTCATCCTCCAGTCTTCAGAACCCCAGACACCCACCCAAACATGGCTTAGGAAACTGACCCACCCCACGGGGAGCAACTGCTCCAACCCCTAAAAAGGCAACAGGACCTAGGAAAGGAAAGCAATGGAAACCGCAAACCCCTCCCCTCCCAGTGGTGCAGACCAGCCCAGGTCTCGTGCTGGATGGGACAGGAGAGAAAGGAGGAGAGGAAGGCCAAGCGTGGGGCTGGGGCCCGAGCACACCCTCCCGCCATGGAGAAACGGGCCCCCCTGTGGTCACTTCTCCCTTCACTTTGGGTCCTTCAGCCTTAGGCCCTGGGCCTCCCTCAACCCCACGCTCACCACCCACCCCAGCAGACAGCCTCTCAGCAAACAGAAAGAACAGAGGGAGGGGTCAGGGAGTGACCGGAGCTGGGGCAGGGGAGGGCAGGCACAGAACTGCGGCCTGGGTGGCCCTGGCTGCTCAGCCCCTAGCACGAGGTGACTGGATGGATGGGCAGCAGGCTCCCGAACTTGAAGTGCTGGATCACAGGAAACTTCTCCAAGCACTGTGAAGGGGAGAGGGGAGAACAGAGGTGAGGATGGCGCTGCACCCCTGTCAGGGGCCCACTCGGCCTCTCAGGCCTCCAAGCAACCCCTGGACAACTCTGGAGCCTCGGACAGGCACGGATCCCAGAAAGTGTCCACCCAGGGCCCAGGAAGGGGGCCATCTCAGGGGGAGCTTCCGGGGCCTCCAGGGAAAGGAAAGGCTTCCTACCTGTTTCTGACCACCTCCTCCCATCTAAAGACCTCCCCACCCCCCCCCCACTCCATGACAACCAGACCCACCAAATAATGAGTGAGGAAGAGGGAGAAAGGAAGGGAAAGAAAAGGCAGCCCAACCTCACGGGAGGGTGGGGGGGTGGGGAGGTGGGGGAGGGCAGGGAGTTGGGGACCAGAAATGAAAAGAACCCTCCAAACCACAGGGGAGCCCCCAAGCCCAGGCCCCAGTCCTGGAGAAGAAGTATGAGGACATTTGGATACAAGCTTGGGCAGGGTCCAAGACCCATTTTTCTGCAATTTTCAGTTCTCTGGACTGAAAAGGGCATGCTGGCGAGCACTTCACGGTGAGACAGTAAGAACCAGTTAATGTCCCTAGACCCCCAAGGCAATTCCCAGCAGCCCTGTGCATGGGGCAGACGACAAGAACACTGAACAGGGGTATGGCCCTACTCCCTGAACCCAGCCCAGCTGGGACCTCAGCCCAAAGCTCTGGTGGAGATGGGGAGATTGGCAGGGCCTACCACAGAAGCTGGCCTGGCCCACAGGCCGCTGGGCCCCAGGCCACATACCTTGACCCTCTGACCCAGGCACTGCTTAGCACCATACAGGACCAGGAAAAGGAAGGGGGCCCCAGCTCCCAGCCTCCCCACCCCAGTCCTGCTGTGCCTAACACAGGCCCTGGTCACTGGCTAGCTCTCTCAGGAAGCAGCTCCGGGCAAGGGAAGCTCCGCCTTCTCTCATACCTTTGACCACAAAAAACCACCAGGATGGCTGGGTAGGAACATGACTTACAGCTTCAGATAGGGCGAGTCCTGCTCTGTGACTGTGGTCTCAACCTCCTCCTAAACTTCGGGGCACACCTTTGTGCCCCGACTGGCCCAGGTCCCCTCACCTCAACAACCAGGCGCAGAAACGAGGAGGTCTTGACCAGCTGTAGGTCAAGTGGGGGACAGTCAAGACCTGAAGGGGGCCCAGGAGGTGAGCAGGAAAAGGAAAATCTTTCTGTGTGATGGAAGGATGGAGAGCTAAGCTCCGAGAGGGAGCAGAGCTCCAGGCCACAGCCAAGCTGCTGGGCCTACAGCAGAGAAAGTGGGGAGCAGGCAGGGGCGGGGTCCCTCAGGGGGAGGAGGCGCAGAAGCAGCTCCAGCAGAGGCAAAGGCAGCTGCTGTTGTGCTTATGTCATCAAGGAAGTGGTGGGAGTTTGTAAAAGGGGCCCCCCCAGGGCCCTGGAATTCCAGAAAGGGTCAAAGGGTCAACCTGCTTCTAGCTCTCATTCAAGGGAAGCTGCAAAGGCCAGAGGCTTAGCAGGAGGGGGCAGGGGCGGTTCTCCGCACTCTGCCTTCAGGGACCCAGAACAAGTTTCCCCAGGGCCACAGGACAGGAGAGGGGCTGGGCTAAAGGCAAGAGGCTACTTGGGGCAAAGGAAGGCCGAGGCTTCAGGACAACAAGGGGAGGGAGCCTCTGGTCAGGCCTTCTCCCAGCTAGCTGTGCCCAGGGGTGGACTGGGCAGAGCAGCATCTTTAGCTCCGCCCACCCCGCACAGACCCTTCAGCGGGAGGCCCGGATCTGCAGGCCCTTCCAGGTGCTGGTGTTTCAAGGGGGAGAAGGGGTTCTCCAGGCCCTGACAAGGCCCTTGGGAAGGGAGCACCAGCAATGACAGCCCTCGGGAAAGACAGGCCCCACCACCCACAAGGGCACCAAACACGCTTGCTTCCTCACTTCAGAAAGGTGGGTCCCAAATCCCAAGGCCACCTGATGCCAGGCCTGGTCAGGCCTCTGTGGCAGCTCAGGGGACCAACTCCCCTCCCAGAGCCAACTCTGACTAGTGGCCCTGGCCTTGTTAACCCTGTTCTGGACTTCAAGACTGGTGGGCCTCGCGGGTCTTCCCCATGGACTGAGAACTGACCTGAAAACACAAGTCCTTTTCCTTGGACCTCCGGGAAGGGAGCAGGCGATCCCACGGGCTCTCGGGGACCATAAGACCAAGGGGTACCTGCTAGCAACATCACCGAGATGCGGTGTTCCTAAACCCCCAGTCAGGGGGCTCCAGCGCTATCCTACAAAGAAGTCTGGCTGCCACCCAGCACCTGGCAAGGCTGCCGGCTCGTGCTGCACCTGCGAGCATCCAGAGCTGGAGTTTCCCCCGTTTGGAGGAAGGGCACTTTGTGATCCCCTGGTGTTCCCTCGGTCTGGGCCTGAGCTGCGGTGGCTGTCCTCCCGCACCCGCAGAAATCCCACAACGGTTACGACTGTTCTATTCTGTTCCTGCGGCTGCACCACCATTTGGAATCTTAGCTTGCTCCTCCCTCATCCTGTCAGGCTGGAGCTCCTCCTCTGCAAGGGGCAGGTAGGGAAAGGGGGCAGGGGCTCCTGCTCTGCCCGAAGGGCCACTCCCCCACCCCCCAAGATAAGTTTAGAGTCATGCAGGAAGGACAGCACTTCAGACCCCAAGCAGGAAAGGCACCAGAGTCCTGCCTGTGGCGTCCGGGAGCGGGGGTGGGAGGCTGGAGGGGCCGGGCACTCCTCACACACTGCACACAGCCCCCCAGCAGTGGGGATGGGTTCCCCACCGGCACCCACTGTGGGACTGGCGGGGGGCGGGTGTCAGGAACAGGACACCCCGAGGGCAGTGATCCAGGTGCTCTCCAGGCAGGGGACAGCCGGACTGGAGGGCCCAGTGGGCTAGCCCGGAAGGAGTCTGCGCAGCCCCAGCAAACGCTCCTCTCAGATTAGAGAGGTATGTGGGTTGGAACCTAAACACAGGATGTGAAGTCCAGAGGAAGGGGACCAGAGGGGGAGGGGGCGGAAGGGAGAGACAGGGCCAGGCCCGGTCAGCTCCAGCACCATTAACCCCTTCAGGGCCATGCAGAGGAACAGGGACAACTGGAAGCATCTGTGCTACCAAACCACATCCAAGCCTCCAATACCCTCTCCTCCCTGCACCCCCTGCCTCCATTGACAGGATCTGAGTAAGCTTTGAGGGTCATGAAGCAGACCCAGAGAACCAACCTCCCTCCCTCCGTGGGAGAGGTTTGGCCAAGGGTCAAGAGATGGGCACCCATGGGACAACATCGAAGCCCACCAGCCTGAGGGCAGAAAGAGGGGACTTTGGGGACTCGTTACTCTTGGTGAGGGACTTCACATCTAGGCCCTTCCGTGGCCAAGGTGACGCAGCTCTCGCATTGGTGTGCACGGATGTGAAAGGAGCTAGCGGAAGAGACAGGATGGAAAGAAAATGTCTCCTCCCTACTTGTAAGAAAAAAAAGCCACCTCCTTGGTGGGGAAAAGGTGCCAAAGAGGAAAGAGGGCAGAGGACACCCTCACGAGCTGGGCAGCTAACTTCCAGCAGGGGGAGCTCAGGGAAACCACGTCCTTGCCCTGCCTCTCCCATCTGAGAGCAGGAAGACCACCTGAAGTGGTTGCCAGAAATATCTGCTCCCAGAGACCTCCCACCTGCCCAGGGATCAGACCACCAAAGTCTGAGAAGCACCAATTTGGATGGTGCCTGCAAAGCACGTCCACCACTTCTGTGTCCCCATGGGAGACATAGCTGTGAGGGGCCTCTGGCCATCTGACAGAGGCCTGAGCTGCAGGGCCTTGACTCATCAGTCACAGGGCAGAGCCGGGCCTCCGCCTAGTGATTCCTTGACTGCCTATCCCACAGACAGAGACTCCGAGGCCTGCAGTGTCAGAGGGGCTGGCCCAAGATTCGGAGCCAAGCAGCAGAGGGGGGTGGGGTCAGCAGTCCCAGGACCAGCCCTTCTCACCTCGGCCTTGTACATACGGATCAGACCCTGGTTCACTTTGGACCAGGAGGGCACAGCGCTGATGTTCCACAGCTGGTTGGAGTGCTCTGCAAAGGGGCCTGTCTTCATCTGGAAAAGACAATCCACAGCTGGAGAGGCAGGCTACCTGGGAGCTCATCCCCCGGATCCCCATAGCAAGGTCACGCATATGCGCGTACACACAAGTGCGCACGCGCACACACGCACAAGCACATACAAACATGCACACACGCTAAAGCACATATGTGCATGCGTATGTACGCACAGACAGACACGCACACGCATGCATGTATGCTTGAGGACTTGGCTGCATCATCTGGGGGGGAGGGTACACACACACACACACATACACATGCACGCACACGCATAAGTACCAGAGACGGTCTCTCTTGGTCTGCAAGACCCACTGGGAAAATATAACCTCCAGAGCCACCCTCTTTCTTCCACAGCCAAAAAAAGGGGGCCCGATTCCCACCACCACCACATTCAGCAGCCTCAGAAAAAGAAAATCTCAATCCAAGCCCTGGCTGGGACTCCCAGCAATTCCCACCCCTCAGCCACCGTGCGCTGCACCAGCACAAGGACCTGCTCCCACTCAGATAAACAGCAGCAGCAGGCTCCCCAGCCCTCCCCGGCCCCACACACAGGGTGGGCTCTACCGCCAGGGACTCGGGCTGAACCTGCCACAGGCAGAGCCAGAGCCAGAAGAGTGGGTTTGGGGGAAGGGCAAGGTGGGGAAGACTAAACCCAGGAATCCAACTGCCCTCTGCGTGGCAGGCAAAAGGGAGGGAGGAAAAGAGGGGGCAGATATGAACTGTGAGCCAGGGGCACCTGCAGCAGATTCGGGAGTAAGGTCTGTTTAGAAAGCCTGACCCACTAGGCCAGGACGTAAGGAAGGGATGGCATTCACAGCAGCAAGGGACAGGCCAGAGCAAGGAAAGCTCCATTCCTGTCCCTCCTCTTGCCGAGTTTGACACTCCGGGAAGGAAAGAGACCCTGCAGCAAGCCCAGTGAAGTTCCCATGACATGAGAAACCACGGCACTGAGACAGGGAGGCTTGTGCGCCTGCGTGCACCCCTCCGCACAAGGCCAGCACATCTGTGGCTAGCAGGCACTTCAACCACCCTCAACACTGCCCCCCAAGCTTATAAACAGTACTGATGCTGGCTGGGAGAATGGGGTTCAGCACCCTGGGCCCCAGGCTTCAAAAGAAAGAGTCTGAAAGGCAAAGAGGCTAAGCTGGCAAAGAAGCAGAGACTTGGACCCCGAGTGGGTAGAAGGTTCCAGAAGAGGCTGTGAGAGGAGGCGGGGAGAGGGAGAGCTGTTCCAGGGAGAAAGGATGGGCCTAAAGCTCCCTCTCCATATTGGGCATAAGAATAGGGGCCCAGGAACTCATAACACCCCATCGTTTGGCTGTGGACTCCCTGGGTGACCCACTCCCACACGCCTCTCATTTCTCCAATAAGGGCCTTGTACCAAACTGCAAGATTTAAGTCCAAAAAGCTGCCATTTACTACTGTCACCTCCTTCCCCTGGCTAAAGTTCCTCAAAAGCCTGTCTCAACCCCCACGTTCAGTAGCAAGGACAACAGACTCCTTCCTCCAGCAGTGAGGCCACAGCCTGAGGTGGCAGATGGAGACAGGACCCACCCTGGTGGCCGCAGGGCTTTTCCCGGGTTAGTGCCTACACCCACAGTCTTTCCCCAACTCTCTATTTCTAAGGCTCCCTCCTCCAGGATGGCTGCCGGTACCCAAAGCCTATGGGGCCTGGCCTTCAAGGAGCTTTGTTCCATCCATCCTACTCAAGCAGGCTCCACCCCCAACTACTGGCCCTCCCTCTCGCCCCACCCCTTCCCCAAAGCTCTCTGCCCCTTGGGGACCAGCGCCAGGCTCCAGTCCTCTCCTGCACACTTCCAGGCCCAGAGAAGTTCAGGGATCACTGGAGATGTGTAATCAGTTTCACTCCGGACAAGGCCCGATGAACAAACCACCCCAGAGGCACCCTGCTGGCTTGGTCCCACAGCATAGCTCCAGAAGCCTGCTCAGCAAGGGCCCCGAGGCCAGAGTCAGGAGATGATGCTGGGAAACCAGAGGCTCTGCCTCGTGGGCCAGCCTCACCCACTAGGGGCACGGGAGGGGACCCCAAAAGGCCTCTCTGGCCTGCCGGCAGAGCCCCAGTGGCCCTGCCCCTCCCCACGGAAAGGCCAGAGATGCTCTTTCTCTAGAGGAGCCCCCCCCCCCCCCGACTCCACCCCGCCCCCAGGCCTTCAGTGTCCCCAGGTCTCCCTAAGTCCTTCAGAAGGAGACTTTGCAACTCTGGGAAAGGAAAACAGACGAGGGGGAAAAAAGGAATCGGGAGCGAGAAGACAAAAAAAAAAAAAAAAAAAAATTAGCTCATTCTAGCCACAAAGGGAGAAGAGAAAGAGCGAGAACGAGCAAGCAAGCTGCAGTCCCGCAGTGACCCCAGGGGAATCGTGTGAGTCAGAGCAGCCATATTGAGCAGGAAATTACTCACAGACGCTGCGTTCCTGCCTCTCCACTCCCAGGAGAATCGGCCTTTTGTAAATGGTTCCTCTGTCAGTAACTGAGGGGGGATGGGGGGAGGCTCTGCACAGCGCCTTCCTGTCAGCTCCTTCCCTTCCAGCTGAAATCTGATCCCTCCCTTCCCAAAACTCCAAATTTAGAAGCCAGATTGAAACTGAAATTCTTTTCCTGCCTGCCCTGGGCTCTTAAAGGCGCCAGGGCTGCATTTCCTGAGACAGCAGAAGCCCTGCAAGGTGGGGTCCCTCATCGGGGATGCCCAGGGCTACCAGGGCAGGTCCTGGGAGACAGGGAGGAGATACCCGGTTCCATTTCCAACTTCTTGTTGTTTTGTTTTTTCTCCTAGTTGCACCAGCCATCCTGAACCCCAGGTCTCCAGAGGCAACACCGCCCCCTACCAGCCCGAAGCCCACGGAACTCTGCACAGGCCTCCAGATCCCCTGTGTCCCAGTGGCAGGCCTTCAGCCTCCCTTGGTCAGGGTGAGCCAGGTCAGGTCACTCATTACGAACTACGGGCGGTGAAACACTGGTGCGGAGTGGAAGGGGGCTGGGGTGGGCGTAGCCAGCACCCGCAGTGCCAGTCAGGTCTCAGCTTGGCCAGGTGGATGAAAGGGAGCCCTCAGCCCTGCTGGCATTCAGTGTTTACACCATGCCCAAGCACCTAGACCCAAAGTGAAAACCAGGCCTTGCAGATAGGGTGCAGAACAAGCAAAAACTCTAGGGTCTGCCTTTCCCCCAATTAAGTTACTAAAACCTTCTCAAAATTCAATGTGCCCTTAGCGCCACCTAGTGGCCACTGCAGGATTTCCTCCAGCAGAGGAACTGGGTCCCAAACTTTAAAAAGCTTTTGGGTTTTTAGACCAGCATAACCAACCAAACAAATAAAAATACAAAATTTTAACCTGGATTCAATTCCCATCTTCCCCGAGGCCCAGCCCTGGCCTTCTTCCTTGTTAGTCACTGACAGGGACCCAGGGGCTTGGCCAGCCACCAGAGGGGGCCAGAACAGCCGAGCCTTTTAACCCCCACGTGAGCAAAGCAATGGCTCAGCCTAGAATGTGTACCCCTTCTCCCCACCCTGCTCCTCCCGCTCCTCCCAGGGTCTCCCAGGGCTCCCCAGACCCTCGCATTCCATTCTGGAAAGAGCAGCACATGACTGGCTCTTGAGGCAGTGAGCCAGGCTGCCCCAAGTCCTTCTGACCTTGGGCCTGCTACACTGCTGAAGGCAGCAAATCCGAGACTGAAGCAGTGGCCGCCCAGCCGTCAGTCCCGGCTCCATTTGCTGACTTGGAAAAACGTGTCATTCCCCTCTGGCCTCTGGAGTTTGGCAGAGGTCTGAGCCGAATGCTGACCATGAGGAGCCTGGGGCAATGGCTGCTCAACCAGGCTTCTCTGTTCAGGGGCCTCAGAACCGGGGCCAAGAGAGCAGCCCCGGTGGGGAGGGGACCACGGCCGAGGCAGGAGCATCACTGGGCCCAGACGTGAATGTGGGCATTGGAAAGAGAATGGTGGCAAGACCCTCTCCAGATGGCAGAACAGGGTACCCTTTGAAAGTTTGCGGGAAGGGGGAGAGGTATGCAGCAGGGAGGATGAAAGGTCCTGAGAGAGAGGCCCTTGAGCAGTGAGTCCCCCCAATTCCGTGCAAAGTCACCTGGCAAGTGTATTTAATACAGGTTCCTGGCTCTTGTCCCCCAGGATTCTTGATTCAGAAAGCTGGCGTTGGGCACAGGAACATGGATTTTAACAAGCTCCCTGGGTGACCTTGAGGAAGTGGGAGACCCGGCCTCAGTGGGCAACAGCACCCAGTTAATAAACATCCCCTGCCAGGTGGGCTGGGGGCCCAGGCCTGCTTGGTTCACCTCCAGCACTTCAGCTGGCCCATGTCCTCAGGCACTGACAGAGATGTGTCCCCTCAGCAGAAATCTATCCCTGCTGTCCACGTTAGTCTCTCCGCCTCCTGCAATGGTTGCATCCCACACAGCCACATGCATGTGCTAGACAGGCCTCATGGGCCCCACGCACCCCCTCAGACCTGCTGCATCGGTCACCAAGTGCACTAGTGACGGAGTCTCAGTCCCTCAGCTCGAGGCCCACGGAGTCAAGAGTCACCCCAGACCACTGATTTGGGGGAGGAGATCCTGGACAGTCAGAAGGTGGCTTAACCTTTCATAGGCCTGGTGGGCCTTCCTTGTCAATAACCCACCTTCGAGGGCCAGCCCTCAAGACAGCCCTTGCTGTCTTCAGGCAAGAGTGCTGGCTCTTCTGTCCCACTCCAAAGCCACCAGCCCCAGTTCATCTCGGCCTGGAGGCCACCATGGGCTTCTCCCTCACCTCAGTGATAAACAGGATACATTCCAGGAACATGTAGTCCTTGTGGTTCTCATTCACAGCCTTCTCATCGACAAAGTGCCTGGGCTCCAAATACGGGTGGTCTGGGAACAGCAAAGAGCCCCAGGGTTCAGAACCAGACATTCACACCCACCGAGCACCTCAGCCCAGGGCAATCTACACCCACCCTGGGGCCATAGTCCCACCCACATGCCCTCAACACTTGACCTTGCGGGAGCAATAAATGACCAGTGTGTGTATGTGCGCACGCACAGTTGCGCATGTATGTGTTCTAGTGGAACGAGCGGTGGCTTTGCCTTTTTCTAGCCGTGTGACCTTGAACCAGTGACTTCAGCCCTCTGAGGCTCGGTTTCCTCATCTGTACAGCGGGGCTATGAAGAGCACCTCCCTTATACTGCCTGATGGTTGGGACCACAGGAAAACCCCAGGCACAGCACCTGCACAGGTTAAGCATTCCTCAATGGTGGCTAGTCTCATGCAGGCAAAGACCCTTCCCAGAGTCACTGAGAAGGTTCTGGGAGATAATCTACCTAAAACGCTTAGAGCAGTGCCTGGCACAGACCAAATACGCAAATGCTTATGCATATTATTTTGTAGGCAGTTAATCCTACCCTGAAGCACAAGTCACCACCCGACCCTCACCCACCGGAGATCCCAGGGAGCCGCCCCAGCCTGGAAAGCAGTGGTCAAGCGGGGGGGAGCCAGCAGAGAGGGCCCACAGGAAGCGGCTCACTGCCCCGCGCTGGGTGGCTGCTCCCTGATGGGCCCCCTTGCACACAGCTCGATAATAACGGCGGATGATGCCGGTCACCAAGTCAAAAAAGCCCCTCATTTTCAACATAAAACCCCGCAGTTGCTGCCAGGAGCTGGGGCGCATTTCACACCAGTCCATTATGCGCCAGGCGAGCGCCCCTGCTCCAGCCCGTGTCACTTCCTATTATCTCGGCACACTCTGCCTCCGCCTCCCCCGGCCTGCCGGGCTGGCTCGCAGCACAAGGTCGACAGCAAACAGCCTCCGTCAATAGCCGGTCTAATGCCTGCTTTATAAGCTGTCACTGTCTGCCCTGAGCAGCAGAAGTGAGGCGGGAAAGGAGGAGGGCGGACAGAGCACACACCCCGGGGGGGGGGGGGGGGGGGGGGGGGGTGGAGGGGTAGGCGCCCCTTCAGTACCTATCAGCTGCGAGCTGCCCCAGATGAAGGGCAGAAACTGAAAGTCGTCCAGGCCCCACACTCCCTGGCTGCCGGCTGGCTCCATTCTGTATGTCTTCTGGAGTTTACGCATAACCTCCAGGTACCTGCACAGGAGGGAGGGGAAGAAAGAGGCAGCAGAAAGCAGACAGATAGTCTCAACCCTTCTGCCACTGGGAGCTCACGGAGGCCAGAAATAACTACCTAAGAGTGTAACTGGTCTCTATTTTCAATGAAAACCTACATGCGTAAGTTATGCATCAGCTGGTACTCTCAAAATAATGTCGCTTTATTTTTTTCTCCCACGCTCAGCCTTCTTTTGGCCCAGGAAAGGGGGGTTTAGCGCCATCAACTCCTGACAATGTGAGACCCTGGGCAGGAGCCCCAGGCTCTCTAACTCTGGCCTGCCCATCGGAAAGCTGGTGGGGGACAGAGCAGATCATCTCCTGGGGCCTTCCGGCTCCCACCTTCCCTGTTCTCAGGGGCTGCATCAGCATCACCAGAGTGGGGCCCGGAAAGAGAACGGGTGCTGTCAGAAGCCTCTGGTGGCTGCACCACACCTGTACGGTGGCGGGGGGCGGAGGGCAGGTGGTTCAGGGGTGGGGTGGGGTGGGGAGCGGGTCAGAACCCGACTGCAGGGGTTAGGTGGCTGTGTGAATTCAGGGATCAGAAGACAGCTGATTTCTCTGGGCCTCCGTTTCTTCACCTAGAAAATGGAAATGACTGGGGCGCCTGGGTGGCTCAGTCGTTAAGCATCTGCCTTCGGCTCAGGTCATGATCCAGGGTCCTGGGATCGAGCCCCACATCGGGCTCCCTGCTCGGCGGGGAGCCTGCTTCTCCCTCTCCCTCTTCCCCTGCTTGTGTTCCCTCTCTTGCTGTGTCTCTCTCTGTCAAATAAATAAATGAAATCTTAAAAAAAAAAATGGAAATCACGGTCACTGCTGCCTAGAGCTGTTGGGGGAATCTAGGGAGGGAGCTGCGCGTGGAGAGCTCAGGACGAGGCCTGACACGGCAAACACACGGAAGCATTAGCAGTCGGCACGTGACTTTCCTTCACTTGTCCTTACTTGGATCTGAACCTGTCAGAAGGCTTCTGGGACGCCCGGTCCACAGCCAGAGCTCGATCAGGACAGGCCAGAAGAAGCAACAGCCAGTCAGGAGCGCCCACCAGCATCCCGCCCCAGTCTGACAAGGAGAGGAGAACCCTGCTGCTCTTCTTCTCACTCACCGATCGAACACCTTGAAGACGATGGCTATTTGGTCGTCTACCCGGAGCACCCCGATCTTGCAGAGGCAGCAGAGGAAAGCAGCAAAGGCTGCTTCATGTCCTAGGGAAGAAGAAAACAGCCGAGGTCGACGGTCTTCCAGAAAAAGGAGTGGGACTGTTCTTGGTCTCACCAGAGTCCAAATCACTGAGAACTGCCCCTCTACGGAGGGAGGTCAACATGGAGATAATGGGGCCTCCGCCCCTTCCAGAAAGACCCAGGCCCTTTTGAGAACTACCACTACTATAATTCTAAAAGGCCTAGAAGGCCAAGGCTGTGGACTTCTTAAACAGACATTTGCATTTTGTTTTGTAGGTTTAACTCACTCGTCAATTCCACGCTATCTATTGAGCACCTACTACAATGGCAGCCACTTTCCATGTCAGGCACTAGGGAGACCACATCCATGCCTTTGCGTGATAGTTTATGATCTACCAGGATGACAAACATTAAACAGACAATCACTTCTATAATTTTAGCTCTGAAGGAGAAGGACAGGGTGATAACTGGAGGATATCACAGAGTGTTCAAGAAGGTTTCCCTAAGGAAGTAATATTTAATCTGAAAGATGAATAAGAGTTGGTAAGGCACTGGATGTGAGGGAAGCAAGAAGAGCAATCTAGCCAGAAGAAACATCATGTGCAAAGGTGCTGAGGTGAGAAAAACTGGGATATGTTTGAAGAACACTAGGAACGCCAGTACGGCTAAAGTAGAAAGGGCAAGGGAGAAAGCGTAACAAGATGAGGCTGGCAATCAGACAGGCCTTACCTGCTACGTAAGAAGCTCAGACTCAGTACCCTAAGAGCAACGGGAGCCACTGAAGGCTTCCAAGCAGGGAACAACACATGGTCACATTACAGGGTCAAAAGGCAGCCCCTTCCATAGGGTCCCTGGCTGGCTCAGTCAGTGGAGCATGTGACGCCTGATCTCGGGGTTGTGAGTTCGAGCCCCACGGTGGGTGCTGAGATTGCTTAAAAATAAAATCTAAAAAAAAAAAAAAAAAAAGGCACTCCCTTCCGTTCCCAGTCATGTCAAATAGAAATGGTCAGCACTACAGACACCACCGATCAGACCCCGGACTAAATACCATGGTTCACAGTATTATAAAAAAATGTATTTGGACGGAGGCAGGAAAGAATACTTCAGCGACTTCCTGCCCATCTCTGTAGAATGAAGGTGTCTCCAGGGCCTGGGACGCTTGTGAGCTGTTCCTCTCACCTGCAGTTTCTGATCTCCACCAGCCACGGTCCCAGCCACCATCACTCAGGGGCTCTGGCACACTTGACAGCAGAAGAAAAACCCACCCCTGGCTGACCTGGCCAGTCTCCCCTTCAGGGTCCCTCCCGGTCAGTCTCAGTCAAAACTCCACCCCGGGAAGTCTCCAAACACTTGATAAACCTGCTCCCCAGCAACAGGGGGAGCAGAAGACAACGCCTCCCCAGGACCCAGGTTCAAGGGGGCCCTTCTCCAGGCCTGCCAACACGGCCTGTGCTTGTCTCGAGGAACCTGAGCCCCAGGCGAGGGGAAGGCCTAAGAGAGCAGCCTTGCACTTGCCGCTTCAGGGCAGGTCAGAAAGGTGAGCCTAGTACAGCAGGGTCCTCCCTTGCCGCCCACACCCCCACCCCACCCCCGCCCCCGCCCCACCCCCGGCCAAGGAGACAACGCTTCCCCTCTGAGGTGCCTGCATGCGCCCTCTCCCGGAGAACTCAGCAGCACACAGACACCGGGCTAGGAAGAGGGCATGCCACAATGCTGCCGGCGGCTACCGAGCTCTTTCACTTCTCAAGGCTCTGGTGCAGGGCCGCCTGGAGATACAGTAAGTGCTCAATAAATTATGCGCTGCCGGCGCTAAGCTCACAGACCCCGTCTTTACAAAGAACAGAAATCGGTGCTGCGGGGAGACACCACGCACGAGGAATCGGCTCCCCCTGGTGGACCAAGGCAGAGCCGCGGCACCCCGGGGCCCGGGCGGACACTGCGCCCCGGCTGGCCCCGAAGGGCTGCTTGCTCAGAGGGCCCGAGGCAGCCGGAGCAAAGAGGAAGCAGCCCAAGAAGAGCCTGCACCGAAGCCGAGTACGCAGCGGGAGCGGCGGGTACCAGTGCCGTAGTCGATGCGCGTCGAGTTCCCCACTGACTCCTTCAGGTAAACGGCCACCTCAGGCACGGCAGCGGCCAGATGGGTGGGGACCACTGTGGCCACCAAGTTTTCCGCTTCCTGATAACACAAGAGACACAAAGTGGTGGCAGCAGATTAGGCAGCATCCTGGTGGCGGGCACCCAGGAGCAGCATCTGGCTGGGGCCCGGCTGGCCACGCCAGGCTGGCCTGGCTCCCTGCTCTGACCGAAAGCTGAGGAGGGAGACACTGACCCTTACGCCACAGAGCCACCACCCCGGGGTGGCTTTTCGTCCGCGGGCCCTTCCTCCAGGGGACAAGGGTCTGGGACGAGATGGGAGGGAACTGCAAAGAAGCCATTCAACTCCCCCATCTGGTAACTCGCCCACGTGCCTACAGACACCGTCTTTCTTCACGGTCCCAGGATAACAAGAATGTGTGCCGTATATCCACCCAAACGTGCAGACGAGAACGTTCACAGCAGCATTATTCATAGTAGCCCAAATGTGGGAACAAGCCTCCACCGAAATGCCCACCGACCACAGACCGTGGTGCAGTGAGGTGCCGGAACACGACACCGCAAGGCAAACGCTCTGCTGCTCCCCACAACATGGGGGACTCTCGGAAACAGAACGCTGAGCAAAAGAAGTCAGACGTTTATAAGAAGTTCAAAAACAGGTAACACTGATCTACAGGACGGAAAGCGGAAGAGTTTGCGGGAGGATATCAACTCGAAAGGGGCACCGTGGCCCTGCCGGAGTGCTGGGAAGTTTTAGAGCTTGATACAGGTGGGAGTGCAAGGGCCAAACATATGCTAAGATCCAGCCAGCCGCACAGCTGTGAGATGTTCACTTTCCTTTAAGTTTTAACTCAATAAAAATCTTTTAAAAAAGACCCTGTGCCCTCAGAGTCCAGAGGCAGCCCCAGGCTGCTCTTAGGCAGGGACAGCATTCTGCTGGGTCCCTGGGGCTCCCCTCTGCTCCAGGCGGAAACACTGGGCCAGAGAAATGAGGACCCAAGCTTCTCTAGGTTCAGTCTATAGACACCTGGCAGGAAAATCTCCTGGAGACCTGGGAAAATCTGGATTCCTGGGCCCCACCCTAGACCTACAGACTGCTTTTCTAAGAACAGGGCCCATGATCCTGCATTTTTATTTTTTGCTTGCTTTGAACAGGTATCACTGCTATAGGATTCAAAAATAAAGACATTAAAAAAATAAAAATACACTGAATTCTACTCCAGAAACCAATATTGCACTGAATATTAACTACCTAAAATTTAAATAAAAATTAATAATTTAAAAAATCAAGAAAAAGAAGCGCAATACTAAATTCTTTGGGATTTGCCAAGAAAATATCGAAAAGTAAAAACGTAAATAAATACACACATTACAAACGGGATGCATTGAGAAGTTTCTGTCCCCTTCCCCACTCTCCCCTGCCCTCAGAGAAGTCACAGCTTTATTAGCCTCTTGTACATCCTTCCAGTGATGTTTCCTTATGCAAACTGAGCAGCACAAACATATCTTTTCATTTTTCCCTCTTTCCTACCAAAAAGTAGCTTGCCATGTGTCAGACCCCAGGTTCCTCTTTAACTGAACAATAAATCCCAGACCACCTTCCCCCAAGCTCCTAGCGGGCTCCTAGTCTTTCTCATAGCTGCATAGCACTCCAGGTTAGATCTACTAGTCTATCTGACCGATCCCGTGCACATGGACACTTGGGACATTTGAATCTGTTGCTAATGCAAACGATGACCTAATTAACAGCCCCATGCAGAGGACTGGGCATCCATAGTGGCGATTCCCAGAAGATGGTGGGGGCAGAGGGTAAATGCATTTGTACTTTTGGTAAATGGAATCGCCATTTTAATAAACTCCCCAGTGATTCTGAGATGCCTGAAAGCTCCTGCACCCCCTGGCCCAGCCCCCAAGCATGTCCTGTGGCAGCCTCACCTCGTCAAGTTTGGCATACCAGGTCCTGTAGGCCTTGTTCCCAAATCGAGAGGGCTGGTCCACCGGAGGGGTCTCATCAATCCACCTGTCCAGCGTGTTGAGAAGGGTGACCAGTTTCTCAATGGCCTGTAGTAAGCAAAATAGAGGGGGCCAAGCACAATGATTAGTGGCCCCCATCTAGAGCCACAGAGGGAAGTCCCAACTGCTGCTGGACAATGACCCGTAGGCATGGCATTAGTGGTAAGTGCTGGGGAGATCACACACTCCTACAGGATCAAGTTTTTAAATCCAACTGTCTGGGGGCACCTGGGTGGCTCAGTGGGCTAAGCGTCTGCCTTCAACTCGGGTCATGATCTCAGGGTCCTAGGATCAAACCCCATGTCGGGCTCCCTGCTCAGCGGGGAGTCCGCTTGTCCCTCTCCCTCTGCCCCTCCCCCCATTCATGCTCCCTCGCTTTCTCACAAATAAGTAAATAAAATCTTTAAAACACGGGCCCCAGGGCACACATTATTTTGTAGCCTGCTCAATTTCCTCATGAGCCTCATTCCACATCAACATGTAAACATAATTTTACAACAGCCTTTAGTAAGTTAAAAGCATCTCATTGTGCCAACATACTATAATGTTTTACCTAATCCCTCCCTGTTAAATGTTTGGGTTATTCCCAATTGTTCCTTCCCACAAACAATCTGGGCAGCCCCCACCTGCAGAACTGCTGGATCAGAGGTCCGAACCTGTGTAATGCTTTGCAAGAAGGGCCACAGCGTCAGGGAGCCCATCTCCCTACACCTTTCCCACAGTAGGCAGGAACCAAGGAGTGGGATTGGTGCCACAGGCCAGGGCAGCATTAGCACACAGCATGTTACTCAATGAGGAAATAGGTGAGGCTGATGATCCAAAACACAGGTCTGGAAGGGCAGCTAGAAAAGGACTCCTGGGTGTGGCTTGTAAAAAAAAAAAAAAAAAAATTGGCCAAAAAAATAAAAAATTAAATAAATAAATAAAAATTAAAAAAATAGGCCAGGGGCGCATGGGTGGCTCAGTCGTTAAGGGTCTGCCTTCGGCTCAGGTCACGATCCCAGAGTCCTGGGATCAAGCCC
>NC_058415.1:86891766-86908235 GCF_002201575.2 Neomonachus schauinslandi | reverse complement strand
GGGAGCCTGCTTCTCCCTCTCCCACTTCCCCTGCTGGTGTTCTCTCTCTGTCAAATAAATAAATAAAATCTTAAAAAAAAAAAAAAGGCCAAAACGAAAGGCTAGCGGAAGGCACAAGGCAGAGAGAGGATGTTCAGAGGCAGGCAGCCCTGGGAGAGAAGACCTTGCCAAGAAGTAGGTTTTGCCTGTGTCTACTGGGCACAAACAGCACAAAGAGAGACCTCCAAGAGCCCCTGACACTGGGGTCCGACCTAGCAGGGTGGTGCCCACATGAAAAGTTGTGAGGACGAAGGCAAGGCTCAGTCGAGTCCACTGCTGCATTGCGCAGGCTCCGTACAGGAGCGGTCCAAGAGCTGTGCGGGGAGGGAAGTGAACTTGAGCTAATGGAATACCTATCAGCCAGTGCCCACCCCCACAGAGCTCCAGGAGGCACAAATCACACCAGACCATGTAAATGGCGCCTTGTGCAACATGACAATGGCCTCAATGTTGCCATCCCTCACCTCCCCTTCCTCTATGCTTGGGGTGCAAGAGCGAGCAAAAGTTACCTGTAAGAGGGGAAATCTCCCTGTACACCTGGCTGAGGCAAAGGGCCCGGGTGACATAAAGCTGCCCAGCTGAAATGTGAGACAAAGTGCTGCCAGCTTTGTGAAGAACCAGGTCACCAGGAACTGATAAGGACAGAGCAAACCTGACCCCAAGCAGCAACTGAGACTCAGGAGTGATGAGGCAGTAATCCCAGGCCCAGGAAGCACCAGCCAGGACCAATTCCCTGACGATCTCAGTCTTGGGCAAGGCGCTGAAGGGGATAAAGAAGGTGCGGGGAGGCCACGTAAGCCAGGCCCCAGCTGCCAGCTCAGCTGGAGAAATGAATAATTAAAAGGCTCCTAGCTCCTCTTTCTGGAGAGGGCTTTTTAGAATGCAGGGGCTGCCTCTATTGTCTGACTGGCTGGGGCAGAGGGGTTTGGGGGGGCTCCCCTGCTGTGGGCTGAACCCTCAGGAAGCACAAATAGTAATTTGAACTACCCTCCAGCTCCCTAAACCAGTGCTTCCTTTCGGATTTCATGGACCAGTAAAAATTTCTCCAAACCATTACTTGCCAGCGTTTTCTTTGTCTTTGCCCCCAACTTAAATAGGAAACAGAACAGCAAAAAAATAAGGCTCTTATCTACCCACATTTTGCAAAACCCAAAAATGTGAACCCCCAAACATTAAGACAGATATAATCTCAAACTGCAGAAGAGCCTTCTAAACATGGGTCTAGACAGTCTCACCACATTGCCCTTGCTTGTTCCCTTCGCTGCTGGTCTGGAAGCTGCCACCTAGGGCGGCTCTGTCTGCCCTCTCCCCAGCTGCCATCCCTGTAGGAGGAGGCAGGCGTTGAGAGGAAGCGGGATCCCCAAGCAGCTGTGCCGGGGCCTCCCCGCATCTGTGGGCTGAGACCACATGCTGTGAGCCCTGCCTTCTGCTGCCCTGCCAGCCATGGGCAGAAGCTGGGAGATCTCTGGAGACCAAACTAGTCACCTCTGACCACCAAGTGATCACCCGGGCACTGGGATGAAACCCAGCTCAGGAAGCGCCCCCAACTGAAGCAATCACACCACTACTGGAGGTCAGAACTGAAAAACAGCTCATGATAACAGCTAATAATGATAAAGACATCCAGTATGTACCAGGTACTGTCCTAACAAACCTACATGTAGGATCCCACTGACTCCTCCCCAGGGGCCATGAGTCGGTCTGCCAGCTCTGTCACTCAACAGATGAGGAGATAGAGGGTCAGAGGGGACGAAGCCACTCAGCTTGGAAGGGAGAGGTTATCCAAACCTAGTCAGCCTGACTCCAGAACCCAAGCACTTAACCATGCTGCAATCCTGCCAAGAGAACAGCTCCTGAGCTAAGACAACACCTGGCCAGCGTGGAGTCTACCATCAAAGCGTGAGCGGAAATTACTGGACCTCAGGATCTGCTGGGGTAATTAGAACACCCCCCTGTAATTAGCCTTCCCCCGCCACACTCCCTGCCCACTGAGGACAGCCGAGCCTCCCTCACCACAGGCTCAAGGACAAGCCCTCTCTCTCCCAACCCACAAACTCAATGGTGGGCCAGCCCCCAAGAGAAGGAGGTCTATCCCCAGCACAGGTCTGGCTCCCCTCTGGTGATAGAACAAGACCTCAGCCACCCCACAGCCAGTTGGGGCCCAGGAAGAGGCAGCTTTCCTGAGGCGGGGTATGAGGGACAGGTGGAGAGACCGGGCTGCGACAGGGCCAGGCCTTATCCAACAGGGTGGGATAAGGCACTGAAAGGCAGCTCAGGCCCTGGTGTCTGAGATAAGAGTCTCAAGGTGACTGTGAGCCAACTGGGAGAGGAACCCAAGAGGCCACTGGAGGCTTGGGACCCAGCCCTTGGAGATGGCATCCAGCAACAGCAAATAGCCTGCAAGCCCACACCTCCCCACAGCTCTTGTCCTTTCTCCACCAACAACCTATCTCCAGACGCTCCAAAGAGCGTCCACCCTGCAGTGCATGCCCTCAACTCAGCATCCCCACTTCCAGGAATGATTCCTCAGGAAAGAGCGCCCATAGATCTATATGTAACGATGTGTTCAGAGCAGCGACATTTAGGGACACAACCTCAAAGTCCACACTTAGGGCTATTTAAACAAATGAGGGCCGGTTCAATGAGGCTGCCATTTACATAGTGGAGGGGCAGCAGGAGAGGAGGAGCTCAGAGGGCAGGTCTGGGTGACGTTTCCCAAACTGTTCCCGGGGCCGCCCCAGGGAGCTGGGTAGGAGGGGAAAGATAGGGAGAGGTCAGCTTTTTGTTAATACATTTCAGTGAAGCACACTTACTTCATTTATAATCTTTTTTCATTTAAAAAGGTACATAAAAACACCAGTTAGCAAAAATGCAGGCTATAAAACAGCATATTTACCTTGATCCCAATTTTATAAACATACATCTACTGACAAATTGGAAAAAAAAAAAAAAAAAGATTAGAAATACAAACACCAAGAAGGGCCTGGGTGGCTCAGTCGGTTGAGTGTCTGACTCTTGGTTTCAGCTCAGGTCATGATCTCAGGGTCCTGAGATGGAGCCCGGCCAGGATCCAGCCGCCGGGTCAGTTCTGGGCTCAACGTGGAGTCTGCTTGTCGCTCTCCCGCGCATGCTCCTTCCCTCTCTCTCTCAAAGAAATAAATATTATTTATTTATTTATTTATTTAAATTTTTTTTAAAAATATTTTATTTATTTATTTGAGAGAGACAGAGATAGTGAGAGAGAGCTTGAGCAGGAAGGAGGGGGAGAAGCAGGCTTCCCGCGGAGCAGGGAGCCCGATGCGGGGCTCGATCCCAGGACCCCGGGATCATGACCTGAGCCGAAGGCAGAGGCTTAACCATCTGAGCCACCCAGGTGCCCCTAAATAAATATTTTGTAAAAAGGAAAAGAAATACAAACACCAAAATGTCAACCGCACATGTGCTTAGGCGATCTTATTTCCTGCACTGGCCTGTTGTGGGCCGTGAGGACAGGTGACTCTCTGGAGCTACTCTGGGAGCAGCCCTGCTGCAGCAGCCTCCCCCGCCTGTGCCTACCTCAGAGACTTTGTACTCGAAGGTCAGCTTCTTCCCCTTCACACCTTCGTTGAGCGTGAGGATGAATCCGATGTAGTCAGCATACGCCTACCAAACAAAGTGGGGAGTGGGGACGGAAAGAGGGGTGTCAGACCCCTGACCCTCCACACCCTGGCCAGCCCCCAGCTCCACCCAGGTCCCAAAGAGCTCCAAGCTGTCCCTGGACCCCGGCCTGCCAGCAGTAGAAGTAGAACAAGCTGCTCACCCGAACAGCTGGTGAGCCAACGACCACAATGACACCTAGACCTTCAGCCAGAGTTCATTGTGTGCTCACTATTCCTGACAGCAGCTTCTTTACACAACCCCACAAGGTAAACACTGTCACTGTCCCCATTGTATAGATGAGGAAACCAAGGCTTCAGGAGAGGTGACTTGCCCAAGGTCTCCTAAGACCAAGATCTCATTAGACGTGGAGCTAGGACCCCACAAGTCCTCCAACTCCACTAGACCACCAGGAGTTCAAGGAATACCAGCAAGGGTTCCTCCTGTTAGTCTTCCAGATGTTTCCCCCACCAGACAGGCCAGGCTGTCAGCCTGCAGTGCAGACCCCCTGCTCCCAGGAGAAGAAACTGTTTTCTGCCCATGGCCAGGTCTCCCAGCACACCCATCCCTGGCTTCCAATTGGGCACTCTCTTCCCTGTTGAGTTGCAGGTTACAACCAGCACAGGGATAAGAAAGCACTAAGGTGTAGGCCCCGGGAGCAAGTGACTTCTGTTTGGTCTCGTTTCTTCTTCCTCTCTGTTGCCTCTCATTGTCTTCCTTTCTCCTTCTCCAAATTGCCAGCAGCAGCCACAGCAAGCCCTGAGAACTGACCATTCCGTATCTACAAGGGAGCATTCCTGTACCAGGCCCTTCCTACAGCCCGTGGAACAGCCACAAATGGAAACGAGGGGTCATGGGGCAGGTCCGAGCCCTCATCCTGCCTGCAAAGCCACAGTCGTTCCTGCAAACTATACCGCGATGCAAAGACAGGAAGCAGCAAGGGGCAGTGTCACCCTCCACGGTCCCTGCTCCCACATGGGCCTGAGTCTCTTGGTGACTAAAGCTCAGGTCATTCTTACAAAGAAGACTGTGTGCAAAGTCTCCACCAATGCCACCATCCTCATCCCTGTAACAGTAACAACCATGCCTGCATCTCAGTACAGCTCATGAATACCTAGCACTGGGCCAGGTGCTTTTTGGACTTTGAGTCATCTAAGCCTCCCAACAACAACATTTTACGGTAGAAGAAATAGGCTTGGCCAGCTTAGGCGTGCTGCCTAAGTCACAAGAATAGGAAATGGCAACCCTGGGCTTCAAGCTTTGACCTCTCTGATCCTAAGTCCACGCTCCTGGTTGCTGCACTTGGCAGCCTAGTGAAACTGTGTGGACCATGCCACAGAGTCACTTGTCGAGCCACGAACTTGAGCGGTGAGCTTCAGAGCAAGTGAAAGCCTTCTATCCAGTATCGTTCAACACATACTCCATTAGAAAAAGTAACCAACACTTCCCAAAAAGTGTTGGTGCCTACAGCAGGATCAAAAAACTGCCTACAAAGGGCCAGATAGTAACTATTTTAGGCTCTGCAGGCCATAACGTCTGGTTCACAAATTCTCAACTCTGCCCAACTCTGCCAGTTAGTGCGAGAGCAGCCATGGACAATACATAAATGAGCCTTGCTGTGTTCCAATAAAACTTTATTTACAAAAACAGGCAGAGGTCCAGATTAGGTGAGCAGGCAGTAATTTGCTGACCTGTGGCCTAGAGCATAGTGGCTCAACCCATGGTTATCTAGAGACAGAGGACCTGGGTATGAATCCTGAATCTCATCCCAACCACTTGCTAACTATGCCATCTGGCTAAATGTCTTTATCTCCTGGCCTCACGTTTCTCACCTTCAAAATGGAGATGACCACTGAGCCCACTTCCCAGAGTTTTTGTGAGGATTAAATGAGCTAAAAAATACCTAGCACATCATAATCACCCCATCCTCCTTGGAAAACACCCAGGGGGAAAGCAAGGAACTAAAGCCACGTTTGGATTCAGCCAATCTGCAGGTTCAGGGCAGACTCGTGGTTCTCACCCCAGGCGATTTGGTTCCCAGGCAACTTCTGACAAGGTCTGGAGACATTTTCGGTTGTAATACCTGGGGGAGGGGTGTTGCTGGCATCTAGCAGGTAGAGGCCAGAGAAGGTACTAAACATCCTCCAATGCACAGGACAGCCCCCTACAACAAAGAATTACCCACCCCAAAACGTCACCAGTGCTGAGGTTTAGAAACCCTGAGGTAGAACAACCAAGATGACGAAGGGACCCAAATGTGTCCTTTGAGCAGCTGAAGGGACTAAGGTGTTTATCCTGGTGAAGATTCAGGGGGAGAACATAACTCAGAAAAGACATGATAACCATCTGCAAATATTTTGAAGGCAGGCTTATGAAAGAGGAGCCAGAAAGACTTGCATGGCCCAAGAAGAGCCACGGCCATTGCAGGATGTGGGCTCAGTGTCAGCACAGCAGACTCCCTAAAGAGAACGTGCCTTTCTGCACAAGTGACCCCCCCCCAGCCCCAGGTGAGCAGACCAGGTGTGGACACCTGGCTGGAGCTGGGACCAAGGCTTTCCCTGGGGATTTGAAATTGGCTTTCTTTTTCTTAGTCCCAATCTTTCCACAGCCTCTGCCAGAAGCCCAGGAGGTAGAAGCTGTTATTTCCTGCCCACCGTTGGACTGAGCAGCACAGAAAGCTGGTCTGCACTTCCCCTCGCTCTAGGTCCCAGTTTCTAGGTATTTTTAGGCCCAGCCACCTCCCTGGCCTAGGTTTCCATGAGAGTGATAACCTCTTCTCTCTGAGACACACTGGCTCCGAGACCAGCTGTAACTTCTCCCCCAAAAAGAGGGGGACGGCCCTCTCCCTAGCTTCTAACAGCTCTGGTTCCAAGAAAAAGGAAGGTCGGGAGCTCACTGTCTTTGAAAAAGCCCAAGTTCTTCATCCCAGCTCTGGCCCTACACACTGGTACCTGAGAACGCTTCCATTTGCCCATGTCTGGAACTGTGTGGATCTCCTTTTTTGGAATGATGAAGTTCTGAGTGGCTGGAGGGATATCCTCCGAAGAATCTTGACAAAGAGAGTGAAGAAGCAAATAGATAAATAGAATCTTCCCCCTCAACCCAACTTTCTCTCTCTCTCTCTCTCTCTCTCTCACACACACACACACACACACACACACACGTTTAAACCAAGACTCCAACCCCCAGTCCCTAGGGTAAACCAGACACGTCCTCCCAGGACAATCAAGCCAAATCCACTGACCGCCCGCCTTTCCACCCTCAGCCCGGAGCCCCGCCGTACTGACGATGCCCTCAACAACGGACGGGTTCAGCTGCTCCACGGTGCCCTCACCTCCTGCTCCCTCACCGGAGAATGGTTAGAAAAATAAAACGAAGTTGACCTTTTAGACAGAAGCAGGCAATTCAAAGAAGGAGGAAAAAAATTACAAACGACCACCCATAAACATTTGAAAAAAATTGCCAACCTCTGAGTAAGCACAGAAATGTAAATTAGATGAGATGGCTTTTCCAGATCAGGGTGGCAGATTAAAACCATCTGGCATCAGCTGGGAATGGGGAAGCGGGAACTCTCCTGCACTGCTAGTGGGAGTCTTGGTAGAATCTGCTGAGGAGGCAACTCAGCATTGACTTTTGAAGTAAAAACCACACAGACCCATGGAGCCAACAGTTCTACTTGTAGGCATCAACCCTTTATATACACCTTTATATACACCAAGGTGTATATAAAGGCACTTACTGCATGGAAAAAGGTAGAAACAGCGCATATATCAATTGACAAGGCAATGGGTAAATAATAATATGCTCACATAATGGAAATCTTCATAGTTTTTTAAAAAGAATAAAACCTAGGGCGCCTGGGTGGCTCAGTTGGTTGAGTGACTGCCTTCGGCTCAGGTCATGATCCTGGAGTCCCGGGATCGAGTCCCACATCGGGCTCCCTGCTCGGCGGGGAGCCTGCTTCTCCCTCTGACCCTCCCCCTCTCATGTGCTCTCTCTCTCTCTCTCATTCTCTCTCTCAAATAAATAAATAAAATCTTTAAAAAAAAAAAAAAAACCTAAATTATTGACATAGGAAAACAGCCTAGATCTTAATAAGTAAAAAAAGAAAATTAAGCTATATTATATATAACACAATCTCATTATTGCAAAAATAACTATACATACTCGTATAAGTAACATGTATATCAGCATATACACTGGAAAAATCTGAAGGATTAAACCCCAAAGTTAATTAATAGTCATCTCTAGGAGGTTAGATTTATAAGGGACTTCCATTTCTAAGCTACATATTGCTATTAAAAACTAGCATACAGTATGGGGCACCTGGGTGACTCATTCAGTTGAGCACCCAACTCTTGATTTCAGCTCAGGTCATGATCTCATGATCTCAGGGTCATGAGATGGAGACCCGCATCAGGCTCCGTGCTGGACATGGAGCCTGCCTAAGATTCTCTCTCTCCCTCTCCTTCTCTCCCTACCCCCCAACATTCGCAAGCCTGAGCGCGCACTCGCACTCTCTTTTGTAATTAAAAAAAAAAAAAAAAGGAATTAGCATACAGTAATTTTGTAATCAGAAAAAAAAAACAACAACTTTTAAATGGAGTTTCTGTATTTGCAGAACTTGGGGAAAGGAAAACACAGGGCAGTTCCACGTGCTGACCTAGAAGCAAACTTCACACCAAAGTGGACTGCTTAGTATGAGTGGCCTCTCTAGCCAAAAATACCTGGCCCACACTGCAAGATTCCCTTTACTTTGTGACACTGGGAAATACAAGCCCTCAGTCTCTTCTCCATAATTCCAAAATCCAAAAAGTTCTAAAAACCCAAAGTTTTTAAAATAAGTTTGGCACAAATTCATTTGGTACAAAACTTAAACCTAAACCAACGTGAGGACATTTATAGGCTTTGCAGATCCCTCTTAGGGAATTTAGGTTTTCCTGCAGAAGTATTTTTGTTTGATTGTGGGGTGCTCCTTTCTGAAATCTGGGGAACCCTGAATTCCAAAATACACCTGGCCCCAAGGGTCTTGGACAGGGGCCGTGCCTGAATCCACTATTGAAGATCTGTTGTATTAGTTAACACCTTCCTTTAAAAACCCAAACTCTCCAGAAAGAGTCATTCACGACATACGATAAATTTGTACCCCTGCTGTCCTCCTAAAATCTAGCTGACATTGCCTGAATGGAGAAAGGGGACATGGGCCTAAGATGGTTCTGGAACATGTGACATTTGGGAGAATGGAGCATGCCCGGAGAGGCCCCGAGGAAAGGGAAAACTCTAGGATACCCGGAGACCTGAGGAGGAGGATAGAGAATCTGAGATGTGAGCAAGGCAAACCTCTGCCTAATTCAAAATTGAAACCAGAGCCCAAAAAACAAATCAGAAACTCTCTTCCTCCTCCCACCTGTTCTACAAGCCCTGTTCCCAGAACCCAAAATTGAGGCCCCTACTATTAGTAAATTACTACCTTAATATGCTATTAAATAGGGGTGCCTGGGTGGCTCAGTCTGTGAAGGTCTGCCTTCAGCTCAGGTCATGATCGCAGGGTCCTGGGATCCAGCCCCACTTCGGGCTCCCTGCTCAGCGGGGGTCTGCTGCTCCCTCTCCCTCTGCCTCCTCCCTCCTGTTCATGCTGTCTCTCTCTCTCTCTCAAAAGATTTTATTTATTTATTTGACACAGAGAGACATAGCGAGAGAGGGAACACAAGCAGGGGGAGTGGGAGAGGGAGAAGCAACCCTCCCACGGAGCAGGGAGCCCGATGCAGGGCTCGATCCCAGAACCCTGGGATCATGACCTGAGCCAAAGGCAGACACTTAACGACTGAGCCACCCAGCGCCCCGATAAATAAAATCTTTAAAAAAAAAAAAAAAGATGCTATTAAATTAAAAGCTTTATAGGTCAGGCTGGTAACCTAACATCATTGTTTTTATGGGAAAATGTGTTCCACATTCCAAATAATCAACTTGCAAATGATCATTAGGAACAGAGAGCCCTTCTGTAAGTTCCCTGCCAGGGGACAGCCTTTCTGAGTTATTTCACAGGTGGGAAACCGTCCAAGCCAGGCCTGGTACCAGAGGAATGGCTACCTTGTAGGAAGCATTGCAACAACCACTAATGAAACATACACACATGTTGTTACCAGAATATGCAATCTCAAATAAAAGAAACAAGCCTTCAAACCAGGGTCTTGATAACTGAGTCCCTCCGGCCTCAGACTCTATCTCTGACAAAGGTGTCATGGGACGGGTGGATACCCTACAAGCTCACAGTAAAAGATGGAAGTATCTAGAGTTTTAGAGATGTTCCCTAAACCCCCCCCCCCAAAGTATAATGTAATATCATCTATCATTTGAGAACCAGCCTACATGTTCAACCTGTACCTTTTAAAAGGACAACAGCAATCAACATTTCCTGACTACTCCCCATGCCCCATGTTTTGCCCACATCATCTACGGAACACACGCTACAACTCTGTTGAAGGTATTAACAGCCCCATTTTCAGAGAGAAGCAAGGCTCAGAGAATGTGATCTGCCAGGCAGAGCCAGGTCTGTACAACTCTAAAATCCAAGGTTTTCATCACTACACTGTCTGAGTGAAGTAGTTCTTTCTCCTTGTTCCAAAATGTCCTGTTTCAAACTTCAAAGAAGGACCACCTCCTGGCACCTGGCTCTTTCCAGCCATAGATATCCTCACTGTGCCTTCATCTCTTTCAGTGCATGGGCTATCTCACCCAGCCACCCAACTTCGGAGACACATTCATCTCACTGAGAATTCCGCTTGGCTTCTATCTCTCACAGGCATTACCGAACTTCTAAGGGCACAGGCACAGAAGTTTTGTACTAAATGAAGTAAACGTCTGGTTTCAAATGCCCTAAGAGACCATACCCAGCTCTTTGTTCATCTATTTGGTGCGGGGAAGGGGATGCCTTTTTTGATCTTCATAATTTCTCCTTCCTGAGTCCTTTCCAGGGATCCCAAAATGCAAGACAGTTAGAAGGAATATCCAATGCGTTCAAAACATTAGCTGTGTTTGGCCAATCTATTCGCCCTGTCAGAATTTTAAATCATCTACGGTCAGTCCCTCCTAGCTCGGGTGCAGGAGGTGGGTGTCAGCAAACAGGCTTCCCCTTCTCCAGGAAACGGGTCTCTAGAAGATCCTTTCCCTAGTTATTTGACATGAACTAAATAAAGCCAGGCCACAGTGTAAATAAAAGTTACAGATCGTGATGCCAGGGAGAGGCTCATCTTGCACAACCAGCTTTTTTAAATTAGTGGTTTACACAACCAAGGGCAGTTTCTCTCAGTAAATTTTCAGCCACTGAAACCCGCCTCCAAGAGGGAGAGAGGGTAGGCGGATGAGGGGTGGGCAGGGTGCGGAGGAGTCTGGAAACCGGGTGGAGGCAGGCCCAGGCCCACAGAGCACCACCCCTCACCCCCTGAGCAGGGTCTAATAAAGAAGGCAGCCACCAGAATCACTTTCGACCCCATCCCTGGCAGCTTCCCCACCAGCTCAAGAGCTGACTTCAGCACAAGCAGCCCAGATGTGAAAAAGGCCTCCCCACGGGCCACGGCGCTGCCCGGGCTCCCCAAGTTCAGGTGTTGCGCCCCACCCGCCACCCCTTCGCAGCCCCGGGTTCTTGCCGGCTCCCCAGATACCCCCAACACGTCTTCCTCAGGGCCCAGCAGCTTCTACCACCCGAGTTCCTCCACCTCCCGACCCTCCCCCTCCTCCGCCGCCGAGCCCCCCCCCACACCACACCCCTTCCCCGCCTCCGCGCCGGGCGCCGCCCCCGCGCCCCTACCCGACCCCGGCCGGGCCCGGCCCGTCCTACCTGGCGGCGACTGCCGCTCGCCCTCAGCCATCTTCCTCCCGCCAGGAGCCGGCCCGAATGCCTGCAGTCCCCTCTCACCTTTCACCTCCGCACCCCCTCCCTTTGCCCGGCTCCACCAGGCGCTCAGAGCTTTCTGAAGAGAAAGGAGCACCAGCCGGCTATAACAGAAAACCGAGAATTGAAATCACCCCCGTGAAGACGACCGCCATGCTGGTGCGGGGCACTCAGGGAGCATGCCCAGCAACGGCCGGCTCGCGGCTGCGGCGCTCACGGGGAGGCGGCGGCCATGTTGGTGCGGGGCAGCTGGGAGCATGCGCGCCAACGGCCGGCTCACCTCCCTACCAGCCAGCGGTCGGCCTGGCTGTGGGAGCGCGGCAGCCATGCTTGTGCGGGGCGCTCCCCACCTGTCATCTTTGACCCTATCCTGAGGCATATTAGAGGACGTTCCCTTATTGACATGGTTGTGTTTTCCTGCCGCTCTGAGAGTAGAGCTCAAGGACACCAGATGGACTGAGAAGGGTGCACGCTACTGCCTCCAACAGCTTAGACAGCCTGTGGAGGTGGGAGACGGCGAGCTGGACAGCAGCTTTTTTGCCCGTCTTCCTGGATTCCACCGCCTCGCGGGGTCTCGCGACCACTAATTGCGCCCTCGGCTCCGCCCCCGGTCAGCCCCGCCCCGCGCTCGCGGCTAGCCGCCCGGGCCCGCAACCGGCTGGTGGCCCCGCCCCAAGAATCCTCCTCCCGGGGGCCCCCAGCCCGCCGCCCGCCCGGCCCGGTGGGTGGGCGCCGGGCCGCCTCCGGCGGTGACTCTGCAATCTTGGCCCGGGGACTCTAGCGGGGACCCACCAACGGCGGCGGAGGCGGAGGCAACGGCGGGGACTTTGCCCAGTGAGGCGGACCGAGCGGACTGTGTGTCCGCGGGCGGGCCCCAGAGATGTTGGCTTTCGCGGCCAGGACCGTGGTGAGTACGGCGAGGAACCCGGGCGGGCGGGCCCTGGACAGGACGGGCGGGCCGCGAGTCGGGCCAGACACGCAGCTGCGCCGGAATGGAGAAACAGGCCATGGAGGCGACGCGGCCTGGTGGCCACTGTCCTGCCCGGCCAACAGCTGCTGGGGTGGGATCCCCAGGTGGACTAACCCTGCTTGGCAGAGGAGGGGACGGAGGCTCAAGGTCAGAGATCCGATCGAACGCACGTCGTGTGGCTCTAAATTCCAGCCACCTGGAAAAGATAGTGGGGACCCTGGCTTCAGGCAGCACCTCCACCCTTAGACCCAGAGCCAAGGAGCTGAGGGACCGGGGGTCTTTCCCCCAGTTATTCCCTGACTCACACAACTGTCGCATACTCAGCCTGAGCCATCTATGCCCAGGCCAGAGCCACTTCTCCAACCTCATCCAGTTGGTCAGTCTCCTTGGGCTTATCAAATGGCCCCTGGGGAATTTTGTGTGGCCAGAGAAATTCATGTGGAGGCCTCAAGCTGGGCGGCTTGGAAGATCCTCTGAACCGGCAGGAGGCAGCAGTTGGCAGCCCCATACCCTTTGTCTCCACCAGTCCCTCCCCGCCAGCTTGTCCATGTCTACCCCAGAATCCTCCCCACAGGGCAGCAAGCAGTGCTGCCACTCTGATTTGAGTTCCTTTCCTCTCTCCTCCAAGCATATCTCTGCTTGTATCTCCTTCTGTCTATACCAAGAAGGATGTTCAAACAGACACTACCTGGCCCAGGGGGCTGAGGTTACTCATCCGCTGGCCCAGAGGCTCTTCCAGATCTCCCAGAACCCCAAGGCTCCACGTCACCCTTGCCACTGACACCGAGCAGTGCCCCCGTCTGACAGACAGCTTCTAGGTCATCCTCCAGGACCTGCTGGGTGGCCTGATCACTTTACGGCTGGGGAAACTGAGGCAAGGAGAGACTTGGCCAGAATCCCCCGGATCTGGTGACTCAAATCTAGCAGAATCCCAAAACCAGCTGCCTCCTCCTTCAGTTTATTTTTTTAGTGCCCGAAGTCCTCCACTCTTGCCCCCAGGTGACGGCTCAAGAGAAGCAGGCTTTGGTGGAAGGGAGGCCCCCAGAAGGGCTCCAAGAGTACTGGAGGAAAACGGGATGAGCGCTTAGCAACCCCTGGCCACTTAATGGCCCTTTCCCAGTGTCTGCTCTCTTGCACCCACCCCAGTTTACAGGACTGATTTCACGGTTGTGGTGGAATCTCAGTGGCCAGGCAGTTTCTGCCTCCAGCCAAGTTTTCCATCATTAAACAAACCTACGCAGATTCCAACAGGTGGATTTTTAAAAATTCCTCCTCGTCCTGGCACCAGACCCACCCAGAGAAGAGAGGAGAACATAGTCCAGGTTTCCTCCTACTCTGATGCCTACTACCACCCCCTTCACCTGCTCCCTAATCCTCTACTTCTGGCAGCCAAGAAGGATGCCTGCCACCGCCACAACCCTAGATGCCACCCTAGCCACCAAAGCCATTGCCACTTCCGCCTCTGCGTCCCCCCTGAATCTTGGCTCTTGTCTTCTCTTTCCAGCCCAGGCAAGTGGCTGTCTCTTGCTAGGTTCTGCTCGCCCACTGGGTAGCACAGTTAGGCTTAGAGGCCCAGCCCAAGGCAGAAAGACAGGGCTCAGAACCTCAGTCCTGCCATGGAGGACGGGCAGCAAAAAGAGAAGGTATGGAACGATCCTCTGCCACTTGCCTACCCTCTACTGCCCACAGCCCCGGATCTCCTATTTCTCTTTCTGCCCACCTCCAGAATCTCCCCAATTTTCTCTCTCTGCCACCTCTTACCCACCTATCAGGCCATTTAGCTCTTGCTTACCACGGCACTGCCCCTATGCCGCCTCTGTGCGCGTCCCACAGACAGATGAAAACCAAGGCCTGGCCCTCGCCCAAAGGTGCTGTCGTCTTCTGGCTCTTTCTGACTTTCTCTTTATGCCTCTCATCTCCCAGCTTGGCAAGGGTGGGAGAAATGGAGGCGGGGACCCCTGGGTGGGAGCGGTCACCTCGCTGCTTGCTGGCTGGCTCACTGGGCTAGGGTGAAGAAGGTGGGGCCTTGTTGCTTCCAGACAGGTGACAGGTCGCTGTCAGCTCTGCCACCTCCAACAGGTGCCATTCATCCTGACTTGGTTCCGGGTTACCGGGATCAATGGCCACACCCCTGCCCATCCCCCTACCTGCATCCCCAGGCCCCAGAGAGGTGGAGACACCTACAGTTTGAGGGCTGGGAAGCCAGGCAGGCACCACCCAAGAGGCTGTCTCTGACCCCAGGGATGGGCACATAAGTGCCCAGGACCAGAGCTTTAGGATTACCAGGGTCTTCCAGAGCCGGTGAGAGAATGAGCAGGATGTTCTGCTGCCTGCAGGTGAAGCCACTGGGCTTCCTCAGGCCCTCCTCCTTGATGAATGTCTCCAGCCGCTTCAAGGCCCACCAGGATTCGCTGCCCCGGTTGCCCGTGCCCGCGCTCCACCAGTCCCTGGACCTCTACCTCAAGGCGCTGCAGCCCATCGTGAGCGAGGAGGAGTGGGCCCAGACCAAGCAGCTGGTGGAAGAGTTTCAGACCGCGGGGGGTGTAGGGGAGCGCCTGCAGAAGGGGCTGGAGCGCAGGGCCAGGAAGACGGAGAACTGGGTGAGTGGAGCTCCCTGTTCCCATATGGGTTGAGGGGCCTGGGGCCCTCTCAGAGGTTCAGGTCATGAGAGGATCCCTCGCTGTGGCCTGTTGCCGGCCTCATGCTGAATTTCCTAGCACCAGCTGCTCTGGCACATTCTTTCGTGCCACGGGGTTTCTTGAGCACTTCCTCTGTGCCTCGCACTAGGCCGGTCCCTGAGTGAGCAAGAAGGACACAGTCCATGGTCCCTTGGGGCTGACATTCAAGGAGGGTGGGAAGCAAGGTGATTAAACAGCATACAGGTGAGTGGATGAGTTTCTTGCCGGCAGTGAATTTCCCCAGGAGAAAAAAGGGAGAGAAGAGAATGGCAGTGTCTTTGTTTTGAGTGGGCAGAGAGGAGGTGGCCTTGGATCTGAGACAGAGAACAACTGGGCCAAGGTGGCAAGAGCCTAGCATGTCCAACAGCCAAGGCTGGAATGTAGAGCAGTGGCCTGGGGCTGGGGGTGTGGGGCCCATCAGAGGAAGGAATCTGGGCTGGAGTTCAGTGGGAGGGGGCCACAGGATGGCTACAAGTGGGGCATTGGTCCTGTTCAGTGACAGATCAGATCGCCCTGGTTCCTTGTCCCCATCTGTCATGCAGGTGTGCACAGCTCGTGAAACTGGGTCCACACTGATGCTCCGTGCACTTTTCTGTATGCATCTTACACCTCAGCACGGTGGAAAAGGACCACCCCAACTGCTGGGAGGGAAGCGGGCGTGGGGGTGGGAGGCATGGGATGAGGCTGGCACTGGCACCCCAAGGGAGATGCCAGCAGGGAGAGGGCAGACGAGTCAGTTCCCTCTGTCCCGTGTATGTTCTGGAGGCAGCACCAGTGGCCCTTGCTGATGGGCACAGCCTGGGGATAGGCGCCCCTATCCGGCATATATTTTTTTCTTTCTAAAAGTACTAAAATCATTGACCAAAAGTGTGTAAGAGGGGCGCCTGGGTGGCTCAGTCGGTGAAGCGTCTGCCTTCGGCTCGGGTCGCCTTCAACAGCCTGTCCATGGCTGATCCCCAGAGAGACTGCTCCCCCAGTGGAAATAGCGCCCCTTGGGCAGAGGACAGACCACCAGGTGGAGACACAGGATGTGGTACCCACATCTTGTCACTACGGCAGTGATTTACCCTCACAGGGAGCTTTCCCCAGATGGCCCTGACCTGGAGACCCAAGGGAGTGTCTGCACCCCAGTCTGACACCAACAAAACCCAGGCCACAGAGGACCAGGGTCCCAAGGGCTACACTGCACTGAGCCCATGTGTTCCTGGCTCCCTGGAGAATGTCTCCCTGGGACGGTCAAAAACACATTCATCAG
>NC_058415.1:86887388-86891666 GCF_002201575.2 Neomonachus schauinslandi | reverse complement strand
GCCGAAGGCAGACGCTCAACGACTGAGCCACCCAGGCGCCCCTATCCGGCATATATTTTTTTCTTTCTAAAAGTAGTAAAATCATTGACCAAAAGTGTGTAAGAGGGGCGCCTGGGTGGCTCAGTCGGTGAAGCGTCTGCCTTCGGCTCGGGTCGTGGTCCCAGGGTCCTGGGATCGAGTCCCGCATCGGGCTCCCTGCTCAGTGGAGAGTCTGCTTCTCCCTCTGCCTCTGCCGCTCCCCCTGCTTGTGCTCTCACTCTCTCTCAAATAAATAAATAAAATCTTAAAAAAAAAAAAAAAAAAAGGTTTGTAAAAGAAAGGAAAATGATTCCCATTCCTGCCTCTGCCTCCTCCCCTCACCCCACTCCACCCCCACCCTCAGGTTTCCTGCCCGGTCTTTCTCTCTGGAATCTTTGGCTTGGCAATATTGTCTGATTTATCTTGCTAAGGTGGATTGCCTCAGGCGAAGGGGAAATGATGGGGTGCTGCTGGTGGGTTGAAGGGGGTGGGGGGCTCTGGATCTGAGCATTCACGCTGAGGATCTGCGCTCTATAGTGGGGGCAGAAGGGGCCCAGCCAGCTCCCCGCCCATGCCTCACAGGCTCTGGTCCTTTTCCCAGCTGTCCGAATGGTGGCTCAAAACAGCCTACCTCCAGTACCGCCAGCCCCTGGTCATCTACTCCAGCCCTGGTGTGGCCCTGCCCAAACAGGACTTTGTGGACCTGCAGGGACAGCTCCGGTGAGTGGCTGCGACTGGGACAGGGCTCCAGGCATGTCCAGGGCCCTGACGTCCAATGCCTCAGGAGACTGCAGGGGCCCCAGTTCTGGTCATTATCTTTCATCCCCACATTCAGCCTTATGAAGTCGGGAGTATCATCCCTAGTTTACAGATGGGGAAACTGAGGCTCAGAGCAATGAAAGGGCTTGCCCAAGAGTACCTTTCAGGATTGGCTGATCCGGGCCAGAAAGCAGGGTCTTCCTGGCTCTACAGCTTCATAACTGGTCACCACACTGTGGACCATGTCTCCTCCCTCCCTCTAAACCTGAGGCTATCCCTCACATCAGTTCTGACACTTTACCACCCTCCTCTCTCTCTCCAACTGGCCACAAGGGTGACCTTTATACACAGTCCCCTTTTCCACATTCGGCCATGTCACTTGCCCTGGCCCCTGTTCCGGGACTACCAGGGATAAAAATACCAGTGACAGGGATCTCCTGCCCAGGGACCAGCCACCCAGGGCTACCACCTGTTTCTCTTAAAGGGACCAGGGTACCCCAAGAATTCTGGCTCAGACTCCAGCCCGTGGTCCACACGGTCCAGGGGCAGCCCAGGTGTCAGGTGTGATTGGCGTGGCCCAGACCATCCAAGGAGGAAGGTCAGGTTGAGAGAGGTGGCCTGGGAGACACAGAGGCCCCCAAACAGGAAGGTACCTATCAGAGGGGACACCCTGAGCCACTGCCCTCCCATTCATACTCCCTGTCCCCCAAGGTCCCAGGTCCCTCTATAACTGAGGTTTCAGAGAAGGGTGACCTCCTTCCAGGCTCCAGGCTGTGGTTCAGGGCTTCAGGCCCTGTGTGGGTAGAATCCACCGGCACTGACCAGTAAACCAGCTATAATCGTACCTCCATTCATTACACCTACATCCTGCCAGGGCTTGGCTGAAGCATCTCCCTGGGCCCTCTAAGAGCTCTCCCTCTAGAGATAAGAGAAAGCTGGCTCAGAAAGGCAAGCTGGGACTCAAACACAGGTCCTGCCCTTGAACTCCTTCATGCTTACTGCAAGCGGTGAATCAGAAGTGAAGCAATCTGTCTTCTTTGACTAGGCCCCTCCCGTCAGCGCACGGGTGTCCCTGATCAGGGACCTCCCTCGAGGAGTCCACACAGCTTCTGATCTCTAATTGGTCCCCCCAGGTTCGCTGCCAAATTCATCGAGGGCGTGTTGGATTTCAAGGCCATGGTTGACAAGTGAGCAGCCCGCCCCCACTCCCCTTCCCCCTCCCAATTACCACAGCCACTCCAGCCTGGGCCGGGGCAAGGCCAATCAGCAGACCGATGCTGGGCTGGCCCAGAGCTCCTCGCTTTCACTTCCTGTTGGCCCAGCCTCTGTTGGGGTTGGGGAGACAGAGTGTGGGGACTGGAACACCTAGGTCCTCTGCTCCCGCTGCTGAGTCCGCTGCCTGGTGACATGGTCCCGAGAGACCCCTGGAATTGGTGTCCCAGGCAAACAAAGAGGACCCCAGAGGTTGACTCACTGCTTCATGTCTCCTGTGGCAAACTGAAGCACAGAGGGGGAAGGGGGTTTCCGGGGTGACCCCAGCAGGGCCCAGCCAGGGTGGAAGACAGGCCTCCTGACCGCAGGCCAGGCCCTGCCCCAGCCCTGGCTCCTGCTGAGTGGGGGTCGGGACACCACTTGTGTGAGCCCCCTTCTCAGCTGTGCCCAGCAGCAGCTTCCTGCCGGTCTTGTCCTCTTTCCCGCTTACTTGCCGGGGGGCCCCCCCCCTGGCCCTCCCCCCCCCCCCCCCCGCAGCGAGACCCTGCCCGTGGAGTACCTGGGGGGGAAGCCGCTGTGCATGAACCAGTACTATCAGATCCTGTCCTCCTGCCGCGTGCCAGGCCCCAAGCAGGACACGGTCATCAGCTTCAGCAAGACCAAGAAGCCGCCCATGCACATCACTGTGGTGCACAACTACCAAGTGGGTGGGCTCCCAGCCTGCTGCAGGGGAGGAGGGGGGCAGGGCCAAAAGTCAGCCGCCCCACTGCACAGGCCCCCGCGTGCCCAGGAACAGGCACGCCCTGGGCGTCTCCACCGGGTGCCCCGCTAGGCCCCAGCCTGAGGGCAGCCAGGAGGGGCCGCGGGCCTGCCCAGCCTGGGGGAGAGCAGTGCAAGGCCCTCCCCCCCCGCTCACACCCGTGGCCTGACTTCGTCCCCTCGGCAGGACCTGGGCCAGCTGGCACTGGCTGCAACTTCTGGGTTGCCAAGGCCAGGAGGAGGCAGGGGTGGGAGGTAACTGCCGCCAGTCTGAGACACACACACACCCCTCCCGTGCCTCCCTTCTCTCCACTTGCCTGTGCCCGGATAGTTTTTTGAGCTGGATGTGTACCACAGCGATGGGACACCCCTGACATCAGATCAGATCTTCGTGCAACTGGAGAAGATCTGGAACTCGTCGCTGCAAACCAACAAAGAGCCCGTGGGCATCCTCACCTCCAACCACCGCAACTCCTGGGCCAAGGCATACAACACCCTCATCAAAGGTGCCCCTGGGTGGGGGTGGAAGAAGGAAGAGAGGCCCCCCACCAGGCCCTGGGCAGCCACATTTCTCACTGAATCCTCTCAAGTCAGAGTGGGTGTTGTTGGTCCATTTCACAGATGAGGAAACTAAGGCTTGGTTGGGTTTAGTTTCTCTCTGTTAAGCAGTAAGTTATGGTAACAGTCAAAGTCCTCTGGCTGCAGACCCCCACCTCTGCCTCCACGTTCCTTCCAAATCCTGTGTTGGTCGGGGCATTGTCCCCAGAGCCAGACCCCTGTGTTGGCCCTGAGCCACACTGGCTTTCCACGTGACCTGGGGCTTCTGTTTCCTCATTTCTTTTTTTTTTTTTTTTTAGATTTTATTTACTTATGCACAAGAGTTGGGGCAGGGGCAGAGGGGAAAGGAGAGGGACAGGCAGACTCCCCGCTGAGCCCTGGGGCTCCATCTCAGACCTCACGACCCTGAAACCCTGGCCTGAGCCAAAATCAAGAGTCGGGTGCTTAATTGACTGAGCCACCCAGGCACCCCTCTTTTTTTTTTTTTTATAAGATTCTATTTATTTGTTTGACAGAGAGAGACACAGCGAGAGAGGGAACACAAGCAGGGCAAGTGGGAGAGGGAGAAGCAGACCTCCCACCCAGCAGAGAGCCCAAAGCAGGGCCCGCCCGATCCCAGGACCCTGGGACCATGACCTGAGTCAAAGGCAGACGCCTAACAACTGAGCCACCCAGGCGCCCCTCCTCTTTTTTTTTTAAGTTTATTTTTATTTTGTTAGAAATCTTTACACCCAACTTGGGGCTCGAACTCACAACCCTGAGATCAGGTGTTGCAGGCTCTTCTGACGAGCCAGCTGGGTGACCCTCTGTTTCCTCATTTTTTTTTTTTTTTTAAAGATTTTATTTATTTATTTGACAGAGAGAGAGAGACAGTGAGAGAGGGAACACAAGCAGGGGGAGTGGGAGAAGGAGAAGCAGGCTTCCCGCGGAGCAGGGAGCCCGATGCGGGGCCCGATCCCAGGGTCCTGGGAT
>NC_058415.1:86845133-86887288 GCF_002201575.2 Neomonachus schauinslandi | reverse complement strand
GGGGGAGTGGGAGAAGGAGAAGCAGGCTTCCCGCGGAGCAGGGAGCCCGATGCGGGGCCCGATCCCAGGACCCTGGGATCATGACGTGAGCTGAAGGCAGACGCTTAACCAACTGAACCACCCAGGCGCCCCTGTTTCCTCATTTCTAATGTGGGTCCGGTATTGGGCCCTGCCTCATGGGGTGTCGGGGGAGCCGCAGGGTCCTGTTGAGGAGATCGAAATGGACATCTGCATGGAACACGAGATGAATGCTCTGGAAGCCTCCGAGGCCTAACACGAGATGAATGCTCTGGAAGCCTCCGAGGCCTCCCCGGGCCTGACATTCAGCCCCATCTCACACCCCTCCCGCCTGCCTCCACAGACAAGGTGAACCGGGAATCAGTACGCTCCATCCAGAAGAGCATCTTCACCTTGTGCCTGGACGCCCCCATGCCCCGGGTCTCAGACGATGTGTACCGCAGCCATGTGGCCGGCCAGATGCTGCACGGGGGCGGGGGCAAGCTTAACAGTGGCAATCGCTGGTTCGACAAGACGCTGCAGGTGAGGCCTCGGCGGGGCCAGGATGCACACCCAAACTTGGCCCACTGCAGCCTCAGGACTTCCTGCCCCTCGCCTGGGCGTCCCTGGCCTCCCAGCTAGTAAAACAGGTGGGAAGCCAGCAGGTGGACGTGGCTGTAATTACCAGGCGGTTAGCCTGTCATTAGCGGGCCTGGCCCAGAAACCGCTGTCGCCCCTGCAGCACATCAGAGAGAGCCTGGGCTGTGGGGCCAGGCAGAGCGACGCGGTCTTGGCCGTGACTTTCCCTCTCTGCGCCTGTAAAATGACCCCCAGGGAGGGTAGTGCAGGGACTCAGTGAGGTGTAGGAGTATGCGATGTGCTTGCTGTGGCCTGGAATGGGCCCAAGGCCCCTGCTGAGCATTAGCTGTTACTAATAACAATCATAAGTCAGCCTAACCCCTGAGATGGCTTCAGAGAGGCGCTTCCCACGGACCCAGCCAGCAGAGAGTGGCTCCAGGGCCCTGGGCCTGACGGGTCCCTGCTCCCCTCCATAGTTCATTGTGGCAGAAGATGGCTCCTGTGGGCTTGTTTATGAGCATGCAGCAGCAGAGGGCCCCCCCATCATTGCCCTTGTGGACCACGTCATCGAGTTCACGTGAGTGTGGTTGTCCCACCCTCTACCCAGTTCCCTAGCTCCCGGTGATAGGTGACACACACGGGGAACGCCCCTCTCCCTTGGGCCTGGGAATCTGTTTCTTCAAATGAAGCTGGAGGAAGGAAGGCCTGGGCGTAGAGTCTGTCAGACCTGGGTTTGCCTTCCGGCTCTGCCACTTCCCAGCTACAGGACCTCGGACAAGTCCCCTCCCCTCTGCAGGCCTCCTCCATGTGGCTCCTAGAAAGCTGGGGCGAAGGCATTTTTCTAAGGAGCAAACCCAGGGTCTCCCTAGGCTGGCTCCCTCCAGCCTCGGGGACCTGTGCCCCACCCCCACCCCAGGCCCAGGTATGGACCCAGGCTCCTGAGGCCTCCCCGTGTCCCATGCAGGAAGAAGCCCGAGCTTGTGCGGTCCCCCATGGTGCCCCTGCCCATGCCCAAGAAGCTGCGGTTCAACATTACCCCCGAGATCAAGAGTGACATTGAAAAGGCCAGGCAGAATCTCAGCATGTAAGCACCGGGCACAGATGGTTAAGTTAGGGTAAAAGCCCGGGTCCCTGGAGCCTGCCGGGCTCCTGTTCTGGGTCTGTCGTCGTACCCGGCTGCTACTGAGCTTGCTCTTGGGCCTTCCCTTGGGCAGCCAGGGGCTGCCAGATGCTGACCCAGCTCCCTCTCACCCCACCCCAGCATGATCCAGGACCTGGACATCATGGTGATGGTGTTCCACCACTTTGGAAAAGACTTCCCCAAGGCGGAGAAGCTGAGCCCTGATGCCTTTGTCCAGATGGCCCTACAGCTGGCCTACTACCGGTGCGCCCCGCCCCCACCCCGCCGGTGGAGGAGGCATGAGGCCTGGGGGTGGAGGCGGGGCAGCCTGCCAGGGGGGTGCTCAGCCCCCTCTCCCACCCAGGATTTACAAACAGGCGTGCGCCACGTACGAGAGTGCCTCCCTGCGCATGTTTCACCTGGGCCGCACCGACACCATCCGCTCCGCCTCCGTGGACTCGCTGGCCTTCGTCAAAGCCATGGACGACCCCAGCGTGTCGGTGAGTGGTCCAGGGTAAGGGTGGGCAAGCTGGTCTCCCTTCCTATACGTTCTGTCATCACACCACTGATTGAGCACCTACTGTCCTTCCAATCCTTCAACCCCTGGGTGCTGGGAATCTCCCAGAAGGTGGAGTCATGATTTGGCCCTGAGCTTCCTGGCAGCCAAAGACTAAAAGGAACTGTTTGTTCATTCACTTATCTGCAGCAAGCTTCTGCTCTATGGGTCAGGCCTCGGAGAAGGACTGACGAGAGAGAGGGCAGTTCCCATTTCTGCTCTCAGGGGGCGTGGACTCCAGTGCTGGCTGGGAAGTGGGCTGCTGGGGTGTGGGCGGCAGGAACAGGGAAGGGACATATACTTCAACTCCCTCACCCCCTAGGAGCACCAGAAGGTGGAGCTGCTGCGGAAGGCCGTGCAAGCCCACCGAGCCTACGCCGACCAGGTGACCGAACGACCTCATTTCCCAGCTGTCCATCTGCCTGTCCATCCCTGCAGCAAATGCTGCTCACCCTTAACACAAACCCCTCCTCCGCAAACCTTGGGGCACTTGGGGCACCTGGAGCCAGGCTGAATATTGCCGTTTTAAAGTTGGAGAAACCAAGGCTCAGCCCAGTGACTTTGTTGGTCCCAGGTTAGCCTCTGGATCTTGCTGGCCCAGCCCCAGAACCCTTGCGTCATGCTCTCTCCTCAATGTCCCGGGAGCCCAGGACGCTGAGGGTTTGCAGGGTCTGGCCAACAGCAGCGGTCCTGCCCTCTGACAGCTTGGGCGGTGGTCAGGAGGGTGGAGGCCTGGGTTTCCATCTGGCTCTGAGCACCTGTGTGCGCCGGGCTCGGCCCACGTTCCATGCAGATGTCCATTTCGATCTCACTGCCACCCTGTAAAAGGAAATTCAGTGACCATCCCCATTTTATAGATGAAGACACTGAGGCTCCAGGATGTAAGTGACCTGCGAAGGCCCCATAGCCAGGATGGGGCCAGGCCACCCAGCTGTAGGCCTGTGTTTTTAATCCTGCCCTGGTCCCTCCCTGGACAGGTCCCTGGGCCTCAGTTTCCCCATCTGTAATGGGAGGGCTGTACTGCCTGGACCCTCTGGTCTTGGGAGTCCAAGGGACCACCGTGTGGAAGAGGCGCTGCTGCCGCAAGCCTTTGAGGAAGGTCAGGGGCCCCCTCTGGGCCTGCAGCCGCTGCGCCTGATGGCTTCCCCTCCCACAGGCCATCCGCGGGGAGGCCTTCGACCGGCACCTGCTGGGCCTGAAGCTGCAGGCCATTGAGGACCTGGTGAGCATGCCCGACATCTTTATGGACACCTCCTACGCCGTCGCTATGCACTTCAACCTCTCCACCAGCCAGGTGGGCCACTGCCCCGGAGCCATCTGGGTTTTCCTGCCCTCCGGGCCCCGCCACTGCCCTAGGTGCCCTGGGGTGGGATGGCACAGACCCTGCTGGAGCTGGACAAAGGCTCCACTGAATAGAGCCAAAGTCCAGAACATGGTCAGACCTTGGTGGTGGCGTGACCCATAGAGGCCACCCCATGTCCACTGCTGAAGAACTGAGTTCTGGTGGAAGAGCTGGGGTCAGGGGGCTGTGCTGCAGCTCAGGGAGGCTGAGAAGGAGTCAGAGTTCCCCCCCACCCCCGCCCCCACCCCCCACTGTGGGAGAATCACCTTTATTCATTCACTGGTCAGACACGAAGGAACGTCTGAGTCATGCCATCCAGTGCTGGGCACTGGAACACAGCAGGGACAGACCACCATCCTGTGTCCCTGGGGGCTCACAGTGTAGGCTGGAAGCACAGGGACCAAGGCAGTGACGTTCCCCCCCCTCCCCGCCTCAGCAAGTGCTGGGGGTCAGGGGAGGCTCAAGGAGGGAGCACTTAAAGCTCCCTCGGGAATGGCAAGGACAGCTCCGTAGAGGGTTGACTCCAGAACTGCACCCCAAAGGAGGAGGAGAAGGAAGGCATCTGCTGGAGAAGAGGAAGGGGCGTCTCGGGCAGAGCACAGTGAGAGCAGAGATATAGAAAGGCCGGCTGGTGCCACCGCGGGGCTGGAGGGGAGCCTGTGGGGTAGGACAGAAGCCTCAGTCCTGTGCTGTCTCCAGGTCCCTGCCAAGACAGACTGTGTCATGTTCTTTGGGCCCGTGGTCCCAGATGGCTATGGCGTTTGCTATAACCCCATGGAGGCTCACATCAACTTCTCCGTGTCGGCCTACAACAGCTGTGCCGAGACCAACGCAGCCCGCCTGGCGCACTACCTGGAGAAGGCACTCCTGGACATGCGCGCACTGCTGCAGAACCACCCTCGGGCCAAGCTGTGAGCCCCCTGTGCTCAGGCCTGCCGGCGCCACAGCCACGCCCACCCCGGGAGTGGGCTGCCCACCAACGTTCCGCTCCTTTGCTCCCTCCCCACCGGGCCCTGCAGATCTGACTAATGCAGGGCCTGCAGGCCTGAGCCAGGGCCTTCCATGGGGTCATCCCCAGCATTTGCTGGGCCCAGGTCCTGGGCTGAGTTCAGAGGCTGAGTAGGACAGAAGGCCCTGGCGCCCAGCGCGTCACCCATGAGCCCACCTCCAGGGGAAGGAGCCCAAAGAGCCCGTCCCTCGCTAGGGCAGCAGACTGGGAAGTCCTTTTCTTGCTAGCTCAGCTCTAGCCAGCCCCCTGCCCTCTACACTGCTGGCTCCTAAGGATCTAGAGCCAGGACTCTCTAGAGCCAGGGGCTCCAGGCCTCCCCGAGGCTGAGGCCAGGGTGCAGGGTGTGCTGGTAAGGGAAACCCAAGGCCTCAACGCGGCCCACCCTGCATGGCAGTACCGTCTTCCCCGGGGGGGAGGGGGGTTGCTGTGCTCTTTTGGATCATGTGGCCCCTGAGCCCCGACTCACTTGCTTCCACTCAGCTTGATTCCTGAACCATGTTGATGGTTGTATAACAGTAACATGCAAGGTGATTAATTAATAAAGCAGAAATTTGTCGGTGGAGAGGTGTTTCAGCCGAGGGGGCAGGCGAGGTGGGGCAGACGCTTTGCCTTCTCTCAACTTGGCCTGCATCTGGGAGCCAGTGTCCAAGCAGCCAGCAGGCCCGGAGGCTCCCAGAGCAGCCAAGAGGAGGGTTCTCTGGCTTCGGCTGGGGAGCTGCAGGCCAATGCCGACCTCAGGGCACTTAGCTGGGAATGGCACCAGACCCAGGGCTGCAGTCTCCACTGACTTGGGCCTCCCTGTCCATGGGCTGTGGGTGGGAACGACTCTCCCGGGGGGGCTGGGGGGCCTCACAGCCGCAGCTGTGGCGGGCTAGGCAGTGTGGAGCCGACTCTCAGGGCCTCGTCCTGCCGCCCCGACACACACACTGAGCCGGCAGCGGCCGCGGCCAAGCAGCCTTGCTCAGCCCGGCCCAGCCCCAGGTGCTGCCAGGGCCTAGCAGACACCAGGTCATGCGGCCAGCTGATCAGAACCCTATACGTGTCCCCAACCACCCACACCTCACAGGGCCAGGGTGTCCTGCCAAAATCAAGTAGGCTGTTTATGGAGAGAAGAGTCTCCTACTCAGAAGGATACTGGCCCTAAGGAAGGCACCTGTGAAACTCCCCAGAACAGGGGCCGAGGAGGTGGAGGTGGGAGAGGTCGCAGAGCTTGTGAGTGAGGCGACCTGGCTGACTCGGGACAATCACGTGAGGGTAGATCCTCTGGCTTTCTCCATCTTGCAGACGCAGAAACAAGCTCAGGGAGGTTAAGGTCACCAGGCCACTAATAGTGGCAGAGAGACATTTCCAGAGGAGCCCACATAGCCAAGCACCCAGCGCCAACACCACACCCACTCAGACAACCCCGGGGCAGCAGGTGGAGGAGAAAGGAGCCCGGGGTGGAAACCGGCCTGGACTCGGGCCCCTGAGCTGGTGATGAAGGAGGACAGAGGGCCCCAGCCCGGGAGGCACAGGAAGGCGCCAGCTGGACCAAGGCACTGACAGGTGAAACTAACCTGTGCTAGGCACTGGGGACCGTCCAGCCTGATGGGGCCTCCTCACAGCCACACAGGTGGGGACTCGGCGTCCCTGTTCTCTGATGAGGCTAGGACAGGGTATGCCCCTTGCCCAAAGTCCCAGGGAGCAAGAGGTGGGGCCCAGAAAACGGGGGGAGTGGGTGTTGTCCTAGGCCTGGCCACTCAGGACCCCAGCACGGCCAGTAGGGTTGGGTGGATGCCAAGGGAAGGGGTACGGGAGTGCCCTCGTCTTAGGGGCCGTGAGCAGGAAGGCCTGCCAGAGAACCCCACAGGACACAGCCTCTACTCCACCGCTGGAGAGCTTTGGCTGGCCCTTGGCTTCCCTGTGCCCGGGTGTCCTCGTCCGTATCATGGAGGTGGTGCTGCTCCCCCAGGGGGCTACTGGGAGTCTTGGGAGCAGGCCCACTGCAGGAGTTGAGTGAGTGCACAGGTGAGCCCTGGTACTGCAGGGAGGCGCACACCCAACCCAGCCTGGGGCAGCAGGGGAGCAGCGAGAGGGATCCAGGCCGAGGACACTGCCTGGACAGACACCCAGGGCTCCCGAGGCTCGAGTTCTAAGAAGTGCATGGGTCTGAATATAAGGCAAAACGATCCTTCAGGAGTGAGGAACTGCTACAGAGGCTCACTCAGTTCTCTAGGGCTGAAAGTACCATTTGGAGAAGACGCATTTAGCACAGATGACCCCAAGCAGTGTTAGACGGAAGGCTGGGGGTGGGGTGGGGGTGAGCGGAAGGCAAAAGAACACTGATTTAGTCATTATTCCTGAGGGCATGACATGTGACCTCACACTCTGCGAGTGTTGCATGGGGGAACAAGCGTTTTAAAGGTCTCTGGACACTGTGGGAGGTGTTGGGGAGATGACACACTCCTACAGGATCGAGTTTTTTTGTTGTTGTTTTTTTTAACATTATTTATTTGACAGAGAGAGAGAGAGACAGTGAGAGAGGGAACACAAGCAGGGGGAGTGGGAGAGGGAGAAGCAGGCTTCCCATGGAGCAGGGAGCCCGATGCGGGGCTCGATCCCAGCAGCCTGGGATCGTGACCTGAGCCGAAGGCAGATGCTTAACGGCTGAGCCACCCAGGCGCCCCAGGATTGAGTTTTTAAATCCAACTGTCTGGATTTTATTTATTTATAAAAATAAATAAAACCAACTGAACGTTATGCCAGTGGACACTTGCATCTTGGGATAAAATTTCTAGGGATAGTGTCATGCGCTTAGCCAGTGGACCCAGAGGACTGTTGGCCCCGGGAGCCAGCAGACCCTGATGCCAATGATGCAGATGAAGAACTTGGTTTGGGGGGTGGTGGTGGTTTTCTGTGGGTTTTTTGCAAAGTGTGAGTGAAAAAGAATGGCTCTAAGTATATTTTGTACAGGGACGCCTGGGTGGCTCAGTCAGTTGAGCGGCTGCCTTCGACTCGGGTCATGATCCCAGAGCCCTGGGATCGAGCCCCGCATCGGGCTCCCTGCTCTGCGGGAAGCCTGCTTCTCCCTCTCCCACTCCCCCTGCTTGTGTGCTCTCTCTCTCGCTCTCTGACAAATAAATAAAATCTTTAAAAAAAAAAAAAAAAAAAGCTAATCTGAAGGTTAAAAGATACAAGTTGTAAATAAATTTTGTGCAATACATTATTAAAATCGAAACTATGACACAATGAATGAATGAAAGATTACTTGTTTTTTACCTAGATCCCCTAAAAGTTTGTCCAGGTTGGCATGAACTTGCTTTGGGCTCTTTTCACTGGGAAAGCGCAGGGGCTGGAGCCTGCCAGGTGAGGTGAAGGCCAGACCACCTAGGGCCCCATACAGGGGGACTCTCCCAAGACAGTGAGAATGGTGTTTTAGGAAGATGCTGAGCAATGGGTTGAAGGGGGCCTGGCTGGGCTGCGGATGAGGGAGCCATGGGCAGAGGCTTCGCGGTCTCCAGGGAGGGACCTGGACCCAGAGCGGCCTGGCAGGTGGAACGAGACAGACATTTGAAAGATGTTTATCAAGTATGAAGTAGAGTCAGCTAGGCTTGGGGCCCAGACTGAACAGGACAAGTTGGGCTGCCTAAAGGTGGGGATGGTGGGCAGGGGCGGGGAGCTGTCAATGGGGGTAAAGGCAGCGAGTCTACCTGGGACTCAGGGAACCCCCCGCGCTCACTGGGCAACGCCTTTCCTTTCCTCTCTCCTCCCTGCCTGCTGGATCTCGTCCCACCTGTCCTCCAGCTTGCTTGTTCAACTGGGTCCAGTCTGCCTTGCACCACCTATTGGGTTCTTGTTTCTTAGCTATTCTATTTTTCACATTTGATTCATTTTAACATCTGCCAGATCGCACTTTAGTTTCCTGTCCCCTACAGATATTTTCAAGTTTGTCTTTTATTTCCTTAAAACAGTAGAACAATTTAGTCTGTGCCTGATCATTCCAGTATCATCCTGGTATCTATGGGTCTGCCTCCGTCGCCTGCTTTCTGCTAGTTCTCAGTCATGGCCCCACTTCCTTTTGTACCTGGCCGTCTCGGTCTGTATTTTGTGCACCATAATTTAAAAACATTTTACGCAGGGGCGCCTGGTGGCTCAGTTGGTTAAGCGTCTGCCTTTGGCTCAGGTCCAAATTCAGGGTCCTGGGATCGAGCCCCGTGTCAGGCTCTGTGCTCAGACGAGAGTCAGCTTGTCCCTCTCCCTCTGCCCCCGCTTGTGCTCTCTCTCTAATAAATAAAATCTTCAAAAACTATGTACACAGATAGGCCTTGGATGAAGTTTCCTCCAGAGATTTGTTTGCTTCTGCCACATACCTGGGGTGAGGTCAACATAACTGAATGTCAAGGTTCTGTGGACCCAGCAGGGATCCAAACCCAACCTCCAGGCTCATGTGAGGACAGATAGTTCTGGTTCACCCTGACCCTGACTGAGGGTGGTCGTTCTGCATCTCTGCTGCATGGATCAAGGAAGGAGTAGACTCCCTACCACGGGCCAGCCCTTGGGGATGACCTGAGACCCATGGCACTCCCACAAGCCCTCCAAACACGCGGCTCAGCCTACAGCTGTATCTTCCAAAGCAAGACACTGAGTTAAACAGGGAGTGGAGGCGGCAGAGGCTTAGGAAGGGCACGCTTGCCCAGTCCCCAAGGGCTGTCCCACGGAGGGGGCAGTGAGGCCGAGGGCAGCGCCAGAGCCAGCCGGGACCACGCGGCGGGGCGGAGCAGGACCGCCGGAAGGGGCAACTTGCGGCTGAACAGCAGGCAGTGAGGTCTCCTCAGACACTGGTGCGAAATGTCACAGGGGCTGTTCAAACCCCAGGTCTGGGGGCTGGAAGGGACTAGATGTCTTGGAGATGCTTATGATTTTATGGTGTTAACCATAATCCCTGCCCCTCAGGGTCGCATGTCCCCACGGCCACCCCCCAGTCTCCTCTCATGAGCTCAGGCAACATATGCTCGAGCTGCCAGAGTTCAAGGTTTTATTTTAAAACAATAGTAAACAATTTCATTGATTTTTCTTAAATCAAACCACCTCACACTTGGCTTGTCTCAGGCAAAAAATAAAAAATAAAAATAAGAAAAGGAAGGGGAGGAAAACGTGGGGACTGACCAACCTTCCCCAGAAATAGGCCCCTGGTCCTGGCATCTGGAATGGCTTTTGGACGCTGTCTTTAACAAATGAGAAAAGAAAGCACCGAAATATTGTGCTTCAGCAGCAGATTAGGAACCTCCACAAAGAAAAAGGGTCAGGGGCGGGGTATGGAACACAGGTCCCGAGCAGCCTGGTTCAGTTTTAGAAACTTCCAGAGTCTGGAAGCATCTCTTCTCCACAACTCCACTTGAGAGTGACTTCAGAGGTCGGGTCCCTTTGGGAGCAGCCGCCCCCCACACTGGACAGTGGGGACCTGTGCAACCACACCCCGGACACAGGCTTGAGGATGCCGGACAAGCCAGGCTCTCGGAGGGTGTCAAGAAGGACAAGGGAGTGTTCCGAGCACACAGAGGGGAGGGGAAGGGAGGACAGAGACATCAGGCGCCCCCAGCTCCGCTCCCCTCACCCGGCTCCCGCTTCCTCTGCGCTCTGTCTGGGTAGAGTTTGACAACTAACTGCTACTGGATGGCAGGACAAAAAAAGAGCTGTAAACAGCCTGGGTTCGCTCACCCACATGTGCAGGCTCTTTTGTCAGAAGGGGACCATTGTCTTGGGGACAGGGGACCGGAGAAAGCCCTTGTGGTGCAGGGTCGGTACGGGTAGGGCACAATGATAGCAGCCGCCAGATGCGCACTCTCTCGGGGCCCCGCCCCCCAGACAAGGAAACACTGAACAAGGTTCTGGAATGGCATTGGTGGCAGGGAGGGCATGGGGGTGCTCCCCTCCACCGGGGCCCCCACGCCACCTCTCTGGCACAGGGCGAGGCGGCGTGTCCCCTAGGCCCCGGGCGGGCTGACCTCGGCCCCTCCTCTGTTGCAGGCCAACCACGGCAGAGCAGGCAGCCTCTTCCGGCCCCGTCTCCAAAAGCCCATCTGCCTTTGACAAAACCCCAAAATAAATAGTATTTCTCACGCCACCTGGATTTCCTGGCCCTGCGACCAGAGGCAAGCCCTCTTCTTCTACACCACACCCCAGTGCCCAGGGCACTTTCCGCCCGACCAGGGGCGGGCAGCAGCACAGCGAGGGTCTCTGGCCGTGTGGCCCCCTGGCAGCAGGCCCCCCAGGGTCCTGGGTTGAGGGGCTGGCTCGGCCCTTTGGTCCACCTTGTTCATTAAAATTAAAATAAGAAAAAAAAGGCTCCACTTGGTGACTTGGGTCTGTAGAGGTCTCTGCTTCATCCCTCTGTCTGTCATTCTGTCCATCCTGCAGGCATCGTGCAGGCCAGATCTGGAGGCTGGAACCAGCCACACTCACCGGTCACTGCAGTTTTGTCCCCAGCTTACGCTGTCTGTTCCTACAAAGCGGTGGGGGTCAAATGTCAGGATGCTTAGGGGTCAAATGAGGGGACCCCTGGCATTCAGTGAGCCATGCCCTCAGGTGTCCCCTCCTTATCCATAGTCCCATCAAAATGGGTGATTGCCCACCCCGGACTCAAACTGGGCCAATCCAGAGCTCCCTGCCCTGGCACCTGGGATTTGGAATCCCAGAGAGGATCGATGTCTCAGGCTGGGTCTGTAACCCAGATGTCTCAGTTCTGGAGTTCAGGAACCCAGTCAAGACACTGGGGCAGAGGTGGGCCAGGGATGAGGCCTGAGGTCAGAGGGACCTGGCTGGAATCCGACTAATGCTGGGGATTACAGATAAGCCAACACAAGCAGGGTTCTGTTATCATTAACCGAAACAGACAAAAGACAGTTCTCCACCTGGAGCTGTGTAGGCAAACGTAGAACTACTGATGGATGTTCTACAGGGGATTTGAGTATCTGGTTGGGGAAATGGCTATATCCACGATGGGCCCAGGAACTTGAGGGAAGCAAGGACAATCTCCCCCATTTTCTAGAGGGGCTGGCTGAGGCTCAGAAAGGAGAATGGACTTGTCTAGAGTCCCATTTAAAATTCAGAAATCTCGGGGCGCCTGGGTGGCTCAGTCGTTAAGCGTCTGCCTTCAGCTCGGGTCATGATCCCAGGATCCTGGGATGAAGCCCCGCATCGGGCTCCCTGCTTGGCCGGAGGCCTGCTTCTCCCTCTCCCACTCCCCCAGCTTGTGTTCCTTCTCTCGCTTTGTCTCTTTCTGTCAAATAAATAAATAAAATCTTTAAAATAAATAAATAAAATTCAGAAAACTAACTGCGCCCACATGTCCTGCACGATGTGGCCCCAGCCTCATCCCCTACTCTGTCCCCTTGTCCCCTGGGCTCCAACCACACCTGCCTCTGTTTGGTGGACTCACCAAGCTTTGTCCTGCCTTAGGAGCTTTGAGGGTGCTGTTTCCTCTGCGGAGAGCACACTCTCTGCCACCCCCACTTCAACAGGCCCACTCTTGCTCCACACTCAGGTCTGCCTCCTCCCCCGGGCACCTCCCAGCCAATCAGGATCCTGTCACGAGCTCCCAGGCCCAGGACACAGATTGCACAGACAGGTGCTTCATTCCTCATGTCTCCCCTGCCTACCGTGACTGTCTCCCTCTGTATTACCCCCTAGCACGTGGCCTGGCCCAGAGCAGGTGCTCATGGAAATTCTGGTTGCTGAAAGCAGGTGGCGGCCAGCCAGGTGGGGCCAGGTGGGGCGCCTGGGCCAGCTGGGGCCCTTCCATCAATAATGGGCAATAATGGGATTGCCTGCCCTAACCCCCTCAAATCCCCTTTCCTCATGGATCCCAGGCTTTACCCTTAAGCTCATTAGGATAATTTGGACCATGATGCCCCAGACACATTTCCCGGATGCTACAACACAGGGCCCCAGCCTGCCCCAGGGTTCTTCTCACCAGCATGTCAGGAAACCTCCCAGGCTGGAGTCTCACCTCACCTCAGCTCCCCCTCTGAACCTGGGAAGAAACGGGGCCTTCCCCAGCCCAGCTGGAACCCCACCCAGGATCTGGGGTGAGTGGAGAGGGAGAGCTGAGTCAGGAGGCTCCAAAGCCCAGCTTTGTTCTGACTTGCTATGCATCCATGGGCAGCCCCAACTCCCTGTGCCTCAGTTTACCCATCTGTAGGAAAGTATCTGGACTAAACAAATCCAAGGAGTATCCACATTCAGCCACCCTGAGAATCTTAAGCTGCCCAGCTCTCTCATTCTGGGCCACAGAGGCTAAAAGCACAGCTCTGGGCCAGATAGCCAGGTTCCCTGCCTAGCTCCCACACCCACCATCTTCAAGTCCCCAGTCAAGCAACTCCTCCTCTCTTCTCTGAGCCTCAGCTTCTCAGCTGTAAAATGGGACCCAGAGGAAGGTTCAATGAGGTAGTGCAAGAAAAGTGCTGAGGCAAGTGGCTGGCTATTGGGGAGCCCTCCAAACAGGGGGGCAGTGGGCGCTGTGGGGCTCTGTCCCACTGAGCCAGGACCCAGTGACTGCTGGCCCCTAACTCACCTGGCTTCTGCCCGGGTTACCGTGTACTCAAACCAGAGTACGTTGGGAATGAGGCTCGTGTCTCGGATTAGAAAGAACTCAGAGATAGGCCTGGAGAAACAGACATCCAGAAAGCCAGGACCACATCAGGGCATGAGCCTATCACCAAGCCAAACTCCCCCACCAGTGCCCAGGGCTGGCAATGCACCCTCCCCCACTGCTCAGAGAGTCTTTGCCTGGCCTGTGACCCAGGAGCCACAAAGAGACCCAGATGTGTCACCTGTGTGATACCCAGGCAGGGGCGCTGCCCCACGGTACACACAGCCCAGCAGGCCTCGGGCTGCTTCCTAAATCCCTGAGAGCCTAGGTGCAGAGGGTGGCCCCTTGGCTTCTGGGCCTGAAGAAACCCCTGGGGGAGGAGGACGCCAGGCAAGCAGGACCCGCAGCCCATGCCCACCAGAGACAGGGACACTAGGGCCGCCCTCCCAGGGAGCTAGAGGCTGAGGGCAGAGGCAGGTGGGGCAGCCACAGGGCCAGGAGGCAGTTACCAGGCTGCTATCCTAGGGAACAGCGGGGTGAGGACCTCCTGGGTGAAGGCGAACCAGGCGACGGCCATGAGGCTCCCAGCAATGCCCCCATAGAGCACCTGGCTCCAGGTGTGGTACAGCAGGTAGACCCTGGGCCAAGGACAGAGGGAAGTTCATGAGACCCAGCTGGGCACAGGCCTGCACGGTCCCCCCATGCCCAAGCGCTGGCTTCCCAGGGACCTGTGCGTGCACACGGGGAGACACACACAGATAGGAGAGACTCCTATGAACACACAGCCTCCAATCTACTTTCAGAAGGAGATGCTCGTTCCAACAGCTGCTCCCCCAACCACAGAAGTGAAGGGATGGTTCGGCTGGGATTTGCCTCCCTTCTGTCCAGCCTTCAGCTCTGAGTTTGTCTTCAATAAGCTCCTCCGGGACACAGGGAACAGACGGCGGATGTGTGCAGGTGTCCCCAGAACTGTGGGCTCGGCCCGGAGGAGAGAGGAAGGACTGGGCTGGAAGGGGGAGCAGAGTCCTAGCCCTTTAAAATGAGAGGCCTGGGACCCCTTCCCCAGCCCTGCTCTACAGCCTCTGGGACTCGGGTCCATACGCAGGTCCAACAGGGACCACGAATCCAGCAGGACCCCAAGTGGGCAGGGCAGGGGGCAGGGGCTCTCCCTCCCTCCGTACCTGCTGTAGGAGACTAGAAAGGCCGCGGTGAGGAGACCCAGGGAGAGCACGTGCCTCCACAGCAAGTCCAGGAACCTGGCGTTGTTTGTTTGGTGCATTCTGGGAAAAGAGGCCGGTCAGATGGCCTCAGCCCCCAGCCTGGCGCCCAGGCCTCCCCACCAGCCCCTGGTCCCATCCAAATGCTGCCTGGGCACCTTCTCCTTGGCTGCAGCTCCTCCCACCCCGACGGAGGCCAAGCCCCAGGGGTGTCCAAAGAGCTGACAGAGAGTCCCTGGCAGAGGTCAGCCTGGGCCAGTTCAGGGCCACCCCAGCCAGGGCAGAACCTCACCTTAAATACAGGAAAAGGAAGGAGTAGACGGAGAAGAACCACATAAACTGGGAATGGCTGGAGGGCATCCCGTACTTGGTGCCCACTGCCATGTGGGGGCCTGGGAGAGAGAGAACAGAGCGAGATGGGAGGCTGCAGGCCTCCCAGTCATGTTCTGTCCGGGGGACGCCCCCCCCCCCCCGGCCCCACGACCCAGGCCCTACCTCCACAGGGCCGTGGCTCCTGAATGACGTGTTTGATCAGCCAGTTGACCCCCTCGTTCAGTGCCAGGCCCCCTAGGAATGAAATCTGCCAGGAAGATGTGTGGTCAGCTGGGCCTCTGTGTGCCTGCTGGTCAGCACCCAGGCCCAGAGACTGTGGCATCTACCTGAACCTCCCAGCCCAACTAGTGAACAAGCCCGACCCGGCCAGGAAGCCCCGCACACCTCAAGAAAGGCGGGGGCAGGAAAGAGAAAGCAAAGCACCCAGGATGAAGCGGTGCAGCGCCCCCTCCCTGGCATGGGGGCAGTGGAGGGCCGGGCAGGGCCGGGCAGGGACAGACTTACCGTGTGCAGCTCCCGCTTGAATATGATGAGGGTCACGAAACCAACTATGACGAAGACGGGGCTGAGGCTCAGGTAGGCAAGGAGGTGGCCAGAGAGATCACCTGGGGTGGATAAAGGGAGAAGAGGATGAGGACAGAGCACAGCAATCAGAAGAGGGGCCAGCGCCCAGCAAGTCAAGTGGGGCCTGAGCCAGAAAGGAGGCCCAGAAGGGCCCAAAGGGCAGGACCAGGCAGCTGTGGATGCCTCAGTCTACCAGTTGACCTCACCAACTCAGTCATGGGCATGATGTGCCAGTGTCTGTTCACTGGGCCCTCATGTTCATAGATCATAACTTTAAAGCTGGTGCCCTCACTGGCCCCATCCTGTAAATGAAGAAACTGAGTTCCACAGGGGTTGCATGACTTGCCCAAGGTCACACAGCCAGAAAGAGGTGAGATCTGGCCTAAAATCCAAGTCTCTGACCTGGTTCAGGTAGTAAACCCATCACCCTGCCAAAGCAGGAATTTGAACCCGGCTTGGTCTGACCTCAGAGGCCAGGTCCCGTACCAGGAGGCAGGCCAGCAGGCACATGGGTGCCTCTGGAACACAGGGCTGTGCTGAAGCTGCCCCAGCCAAGTCCGGGGCCTCCAGCGGAACCTGGTAGTCTCTGGACACTGCAGAGCCTGACAGGGACCAAGTGAGGGGAGGGGACAGGCTGCTTTGCCCAGTATGGCAGCCTCTACCTGTTTCTACCCTCCTCAAGGCCCAGAAAGGAGGCCATGCGGGGATCAGGAGCCCCTTTGAGAGCTGAGGACACTGAAGCCAAGAGACAAGAGCCACGCTCCCTCTTGGTTAAGGGCAGGGGTGACACAGAATCCAAAGACTGCCCTCACCATTAGAGACAGGGCATCTGCGTGGCCGCTCTAGGGTCAGAGGGCACGCATGGTGCATGGTTCAGCTCCTGTGCCAGTGAAAAGGGGATATTAGCACCCACGTCCTACAGCTATGGGAGCTTTGATGTGGCAAGACCCACGAGACCAGTTCAGCCCTGGCACCTAGGGATGCTTCCATGTTGGGAGAACCCAGCATGGGAACGGCCCACCCCACCAGCCTGGTCTCACACAGGGAGCAGGAAGGTGCCCACACAGGGCTGAGCCCAGATTCCAGTCTGAAGAGATGGTCACACACCTGGCCTCACTCACATCTACCCATGGTAGGACTGGCTGGGAACTGGCACGGGGGAAGGGGCCGGCAAACTAGGTACAAGTTGCCATTGCTGCCCCGGGCCCACCGGATGACACTAGGTGAGGCCCTCACCTGTCACAGGCCTGTCTCCTCAGCCACATGATGGCCTGGTCCCTTCCAGCTCTGAGATTCTGGGTTTCTCAGCTGCCCAGCTGATGCCCCGAGCACTGGGTTGTAATGACAGGGAGTAACTTGCACCCCAAAACGTTTGACCATCTCCACGGCCTGGCCCACAGCCAACGTGACCTTGGGCCTTCCTGCAGATGCCATAGAGACTCTGGCCTCAGCACTCTCTGATCTAAGCCGCTGTGTGGCTCCCTCTGCCCTTGGGATGAGTCCTACCTCAGCCCAGCTCATCAGGCCCCGCACAGTCCTGGCCCTGCTTCCCTCCCACCTCTGCTCCAGTCCCCAGGAACAGAACTCTAGTTCCCTGAGTGCTCCCTGCCCTGTCCCACTTCTGGACCTTCGCACACACAGGCTCCCCCAACTGAGATGCCATATGGGTTAATGCAACATAAATTAAGCAGCCACCATAGTGGCAAAAAAAAAAAAGACACATTCCTGCCACTGCAGAGCTCTCAGGCTGTGGGGGAATCTGTAACCAGGGCATGGCTCATGATGCACTCGCTAGTGTAGCTATGGGGCCGTTATCTGTCTCTCCCTCTCCACAGTAGGCTCCAGGAGATTAGGGATGGGGTCGCTATACCCTGCTCAATCCCCCAAGCCCAGCACAGCACCTGGCACTTAACTAGGCTCAAAAACGACGCCACATGAGTAGAGAAGGGACGAAGGAAGCAAGGATAAGTGTGGTGAGGGCACAAAAGGGGCCACAGAAGAGTTAACAAGGGACTAGACCTCAAACGAGGCCCCCAGCTTCACCCAGGTCCCTCCTCCAGGCACTCACAGACCCTGCAAAGGGTCCCTTGTCACAGCCTGTGTCACGCTGCTCACGAACGCCAGGTTCCTTCTTCTGGTCTGTGAGCGCTCAGAGAAGCTACTCTGAGGCCAGGGAGGGGAAATATGAAAGTGCTGAGGCCTTCAAGTCCCTTCCCCTCTCCAGGCCTCGGTTTCCCTCCTGTAAAGTGGGGTTTTTTTCACAGTCCATAGGGCAGAAGTCTGTTCACCATTCTAAACCCAGACCTAGCTCAGGGCCTAGCACTCAGGAGGTGCTCAGTGAATACTGGCTGAATGAATGATGCATAAATGGTGGGCAGGCAGGCAGGGCACAGGCCTGGCAGGGCCACCCCGCCCCCGCTATAACCGAGAACACCTAGGGTCAAAGTTCCCAGGCATCCAGCCCTGGGGCCCTCAGCGGGGCCAGGTACTCATAACTCTGCGACCAAGAACAGCATGAGCAGGCCCTTCTCGGGGCAACCAGGGCTCAATGAGGGGCCCCCAGTCTCACCCAACACCCAATCATCCTACTCGGGGAGGGTGGGGTGGGCTTGAGGGGATCCTGGAAAGGTGAGGTGATATTCACTGCAGTTACATATTGAATGCTTACTGTGTGCCAGGCATCGCACTCAGCATTTCTCACATCACCGCTATAAAGGCACTGTGATCAGTCCCACTTTAGAGATGAACTAAAGGAGGCACAGAGAGGTGAAGTCATTTGCACCAGGCCTCAGCCTGAACTGGAGCCCAGATACTTCTGACCCAAAGGCCCAAGCTCTGCACCACTCTACGAGCCTACAGAATGGTCGCTAAAGGACCTCTCAGCTGGAAAAACCTGCACTTCTAGAGATGTATCTGATTGGGGAACTCCAGAAGTCAGATCCCACAGGCTGCCAGTCCCCTAACACGGCCCCCTCTGATGTGGGGCAGTGCCCTGCTCAGGGCGTGGCACAAGTACTCAAACAACGAATAACCTCCCGGCCTCGGTTTACACACTCCCAGCAGTGGGGAGCTCTTTGCAGCCTAAAAGCGCTGACTGAAGGAAAGAAGCACTCCCTGCACGCCGAGGAGGGAGTCTGGCCTCTTGGCCTCCAGGGAGGTCAGGGAAGAAGGGCCCAGCTCCAGGCCAGTCATCCATTCCCGCCTCACGCAGACCCCAGCCCCATTACAGCCCACCAGCGTCCCGGGACCCGGGGGAGCGGCCCGGCCGCGCAGCCGCAGAGTGCGCGAAAGAGCCGCTCACAATTTCGCCCAGCTCATCGCCGCACTACTGCGCCTGCGCGGCGCGGGCGCCGGCCGAACCCCCTCCAAGGCTCACTATTTGACAGTTCCCACCCCGGTCCCCCGGCGCCCCCTCCGCGGGCTCGCGCGGGCCGGAGCGCCCAGGGCTGACGGGCCGGCCCCAGGAAGGCGTCCTCCGAGGCGGGGCCGCCTTTTACCTGTAGGATATTCGACGTGGGTGAGGGTCACCGGCCGCCATGAAGCGGGGAGCGAGCACTGTCCGTCCGCTGCCATCTTACCCGGAGACCGGGCTTCGCCGAGCAGCCAATGGGAAGCCAGGGGGGCGGTGGTCCTGACCTATCACGCCGGGGAGGCGCCGCGTGCCCAATCGGAGGCCGATACAGGTAGCGGCGCAGCCATTTAGCGTGCCGGCCCTGAGGCTGACCCGAGCGGCGAATCAGAGAGCGGGGCCCCGGAGCATGCGAGCCGACCGAGCCGGCGCCCAATCCAGGGCGAGCACAGGTAGGAGCCTGGCCAATCAGAAAAGAGGGGGGTTCGAGCACACAACAGAGAGCAGAACAGCCAATCACAAGGCGAAGCGGGCTCACACTGTGAGCAGGGCGGGCCAATCAGGCGCTAGCTTGGGGGGCGTGTTGAAGTTTGGTGGGAGCTTTGGTTTGGCTGGGACCTGCGCGGAGTGGAGGCTTCCCCAGTACCCCAAGCCCGGCCGGGGTTGGCGGGAGCTGGGCTCCCGTCAGAACGCACCCTCGGACGGGGAGGCAGCCTCGGCACGTTGGGGTCTGAGCCGACCGACTTTTAGTTATGAGTACAATGAGGCTAAAGATCCGTTGGCACAAAGCCAACAACACTTGTGTTAAAAGTGTGTGGGGTGGAGGAGGCAACCTAAGTCGAACCACAGTCGGTGCCCTAAATGTTTTACAGAATGGAAGCTTAGCTGAAGTTGAGGAAGATTCCTTCCTTCTTTCACTGAATTAACAAAGATGTTTTGATTCAGTCACATTTATTCTGCTTTAGGCATCTTGGGAGCATTTTAAACAAGAAGCCAGTTTTCCACCTACACCTGTTTCCCCGAAACATTCCTCTCAGTGGCCATAAGGCCCCGCGTAAACAGCCACACCTTCCCACCCGCCTCTCCGTCTCCTGCCCCCACTGTCTCTCCGGCTAGATTGAATTACTCAGCTCAGCCAAGATGCCCGGCCCTCTTGTCTCCTAGCCTTGGCACAGGCTGTTCTGCTGCGTGGAAAGCATCTCCCCTCCTGCCTCTTTGCCTGGCTCAGGTGTCTGCCCCAAGTCTGGCTCAAGTGTCTGTTCTCACTGAGAGGTTTCCATGGCCAGGTGAGAGGCCTCAACTGGGTTCCCGTTGCATCTCCTCTTCTACCTCAGCTCTGATCACGCTGGACCATTTCTGGTTCCTTGTCTGTCTCCCAGTGAGCAGTGGTTCTCTGACTTCATGCAGCACCAAGATCAGCTTGTAGAAATGTAGCTTCCTGGGTCCCACTGGGGCCTGGGTTGATCCAGTAGATCTGAGTCAGAGCCTTGGAGTCTGCATTTCTATGTGCTCTAGGGGTTCTAATATAAGTAGGTCCAGCCACACGTGGAGAAGCCTGAGCAACATGAAGACAGGGCCTGGGGGCGCCTGGGTGGTTCAGTGGGTTAACCATCTGCCTTCTGCTCAGGCCATGATCCCAGAGTCCCAGGATCGAGTCCTGCATTTGGCTCCCTGCTCAGTGGGGAGTTGGCTTCTCCCTCTGCCCCTCACCCCGCTCTCGTGTGCGCTCTCTCTCTCAAATAAATAAAATCTCAAAAAAAAAAAAAAAAACCAGGGCCTGTCACGTGTTTGAGCCTGGCCCAGACTAGCGCTAGAACAAGTGCTCAATAAGTAGTCTAAGTCCTTGTGAGAAGTGAGGATAAAGCAGAAGTTTTCACCGCCCAGAGTGGCTCACTCTGCCACAACCACGGGAGCCACAACCGTGGGCTGCGCTGAGGAGTCGGGTAGGGGGGGATGGTGGTGGCTCAACCCACCAGCAAGCCAGGAGGGCCCCCAGGGCCCTCTCAACTGTACTCAGCTCCCACCCGGCCCAGCCTGGGCTTGTCTGGGTCAGCTAGCTCCATCTCCCTGTCACCTGCACTTTGCTCCCTCAGGCGCTGTCATTATTAGCCTGTGAGAAGCAGGAGGTGTGAGGAGGGGGCTGTGAGTTTCCCAGAATAATTCCCTGGCACAGGGCAGCCGTCCTGAGCCTGGCTGCTTTGCGCCTCCCTGGTTGGCAGCCATTTCACTGATGAGCAAATAGGCCTAGAGACACAGAGCCCCTGAAACCCAAGCCTATCTGACTCCAGAGCCCTCTCACCTCAGGGAGAGTGTTCTGGAGGAAGTGACAAGGGCAAGGAACTATAAAATGAGAGGGTGTTATCCAGAGTGGGATTTTCCTGGCAGAGAGAGCAGCATAAGCAAGTGTCCTGACCCCGGAGTGTGGCTGGGTGGAAAGGGCAAGAGATAGGGAGGGGGACAGATGCTGGGAGAGGGGGACCGGCAGGGGCCTGGCCACCCCAGACTTTGAGGACCACCACCAGTGGTGAGGACAAAGCGGAGCTCTGAAGGGTGGGTTGGTTGTTTGGTTGGGCTTTGCTTCTTAAAAAAAAAAAAAAATTAAAATATAACATTCATATAGGAAATTCCAGAAATCAGATGTGTACAGTTTGATGAAGTTTCACAAACGAAGCACATCTATGTAAGCAGCCCTCAGACCAAAAACCAGGACCTGAGGTGCCCCGGACACCCTGTCTAGTCACCCTAGGGTGACCGCCATCCTGATTTCTAACACCATACATTAGGTGGGTCTGAATTTTGTACTTTCTATAAAGAATCCTACAGGAGTTACCCTTTGCATGGGGCTTCTTTCACTAGCATTGTGTTTTCGAGATTTATCCATGCTGTGGCCTCTAGTTCTAATTTGTTCACTCTCGCTGTGTAGCATTCCATGGTGTAAACACACCACACACCACACTTTATTTTCCATTCGACTCTCAGTGGACATTTGGGGTATTTCTGGGTTTGGGGAGTGTGAACAGTGCTGCTCAGAACATTGTGCATATCTTTGGTGGCCGATTAGGACATTTCCGATGGAGATGTGCGTGGGAGCACATGGAAGGGTCCCAGAGATGGCAGAGGTGACAGGTCCGACCTGCCAAGTGGACAGGGGGCTGGGCAGCACGGATGTGCATGCTGCAAGGAGATGCACGGGAGACTGCAGGAACCACCTGCCTCCTCCCTGAGCTGAGAAGTGGACCAGCAGGGCCCCTGGTATCGCTCTGAGCAAACTGGAAGGTGCCCCACTCTTAGTCACTTGCACTGTTGTCACAACACTGTGCAAGGCAGTGCTGAATGCCCCCAGTTTATAGCTGAGGACAAGTGAGGCTCTTGACTGTCCCCCCATTTGCCAGGGCACCGTACCCCACCTGCACTGGTTTGTGCTCAAAGTCCTGTAGGAAAATCTCCATCTCTGGGCCTGTTTCCCCAAAATGTATCTGCTGCTGCCCGCTGGATGAGAGGTTCATTCGTTCACTTTAGCAACGAAGTTCCTAGCCAGTGCCAGACCGGGAATGGGCATCAGGGATGAAGAGGGAACGTGACCAGCGGTGTACCGTCCTCAGGGAACTCATTCCAGTGGAGGCTGTGGGACTCCTGGAGCCCAAAGATGCCAGTTACAAAGACAGATGGTCTCAGGGCACCCGGCTGGCTCAGTCGGTAGAGCCCGTGACTCTTGATCTTGGGGTCATGAGTTCGAGCCCCATGTGCAGTGTAGAGTTTACTCAAAATTTAAAAAAAAAAAAAAGACCAATGGCCTCAAACTAGAAGTGACATTTTGGTTGAGAGGAGCCATTCTAGAAGTCACGTTTTGGCTCCAAAACCTCTGGGAGGAGCCATTTATTTCCTGTCTCCTAGAACAGAACATTCTAGAAGCCAGGGTCTGGAGTTACAAGCACCGTGGTGCCAAGTCCTCGAGACCAATTGTCTGGCTCATCCCTTGTGCTGGTGGCATTTTCTGATTTCCGTGGTGTGAATACTCTCCCCTGTGGCCACTTCCAAGCTACCACTGTGATGTTCCTGAACGGAGAGTAGAAAAGAGATACACAGGCAGCTCTCACATCTGCCATTGCCCGTGCGGTGCCGGGAGCAGTGCTTGGCACACAGCAGTTGCACAATAAATACTTGGTGAACAAATGAATGTCTTCTCACATTTGTGTATACGTCCTGGGGGCCATTTATATTGTAATTCAAACTACTGTTTCTTGAGCACTTGGTGTGAGATCTCGCCGTCTCGCCATCCGCACCCCTCCTCATGCTGTGCGGCAATCAGTCTTGTGTAACAGAAGCCCGGACGCTGATCATGAGCTGATGTAAATACAGACAACTCCAAGGTGAAGGACAGAGGGCGTGGCTTCAGGAGACCTGGGCATCCATCCCAGGACTGCCACGACTCACTGTCCGCACTGGGGTGGTCACCCCTCCCCTTGCAATCTCCCCTTTGATCAACAAGGGGTTTGGAATCAGTCATCTACCACTGTCTAACAAGCCAGCCCAAAAACGTAATGCCTTAAAACCGTCACCATTTTATTGCTCAAGATCGGCCAATTTGGCTGGGCTCAGCTGGGCGGTTCTGCTGGGGTCTCTACTGGGCCTGTGTGGTCCGAGCAGCCTCCTCCAAGTCTGGGCCAGGGTGCCCACACTCTTCTCCACATGGCCTCCCGAGCAAAGGAGCCCCAGTCTCCTTCATGGCAGCAGCTACTTTCCAAGAGGGCAAGTCCCAAAGCTCCAGTGCTCAAACCTCTGCCTGCATCACGTTGCTCTTGTCCCACTGCCCAAAGTAGGTCACGCAGCCAAGCCCAGAGCTGATATGGGCGAGGCCCATACAAGGACATGGATTCCAAGGGGCATCGTTTGTGGGGGCCATGATTGTAACAGTCTACCGTCTGCCACAGAAATGGGCCAGGGTTCCCCTCAGCCTTCCCAGCCCTGGTCTCTGGGATTCTGAGCTTCCTGGGACATCTTACACTGGGAAGGGAGTGCTTGAAGACTGATGGGGCAGGGGGTGTCAAATAGACCCAGGAGTCAGCTCCAAGGGACTCCTGGTGGTCAATTTTGTGACCATTTGAGCATCAGAAGAATGACTGCAAGTGACTATAAATTATGAAATAAATCAAAACTCGTGAATCCATATTGGTGTGCAAAAAAGAAGGGGAAAAACTCACTGCAGAATGCTGTTCAGCAACTGAAAAATAAAATACTGAGACATGCCGTAAAATGGATGTATCTCAAAAATATGATTCTGTATAAAGAAGCCAAGCACAAAAGACCACATATTTATGATTCCATTTACAGGAGATATCCAGAAAAGGCAAGTTGAGAGAGAAAATAAATGAGTGGGGCCCTGGGGGCTGGGGAATTTACTGCAAATGGGCACAAGGGGTCTTTCTGGGGTTATGGAACTATTCTAAAATTATATTGTGGTTACAGTTGCCCACCTCTATAAATTTACTTAAAAAAAAAAATCATTAAAGTTGGGGCACCTGGGTGGCTCAGTCAGTTGAGCGTCTGACTCTTGATCTCAGCTCAGGTCTAGATCTCAGGGTCATGAGTTCAAGCCCCGCTTTGGACTCCACGCGGGGGTGGAGCCAACTTAAAAAAATTTTTTTAATATATATAAAAATTTTTAAAAATAAAAAATCATTAAAGCAAGTCACTTTATAGCATACAAATTGTACCTTAATAAAACTGTTGAATGCATACTTATTTGCCAGCATTGGAGGTACGATCAGGTCAGCAAAGGGAACAATAAAAGAAAGCATCTGTCCTCTTCTTCAGGTGGAACTGGCCACCTCCATTCGATCAGGAGCTTTTTTTTTTCAGAATCCTAGCAGATAATAGTTACCAATAATATTTTCCTAGGCATTATGGCGTTGTGGTTATGCCGGAAAGCTACCTTATTTAAGATCTGCCTGTTCAAGTGTTTAGGGGTGAAGTATGTGTCTGACACTCTGAAATATTTTAGAGAAGAAATATTTACATTAAGTAAATATGGCAAAATGTAAATTAATGATTCAAGGTGTTGGTTTGATAAGTGATCTTTTTAGGATTTTCCTTTTAACTTTGCTGTACATTTAAAATTTTCAAAGTGAAGGTTTGAGTACCTTTCCAATAAACTTCCCGAGGCCTGTGAAAACATCTGATCTGGACAGCTTGGATCTGATCCACTCCTACCCGTTCCAGGCTTTCACCCCGGCTCTACGGGGACTGAACCTGAGCCTGCCTGCCGCCCCCACAGCTGGTCCAACCACTGTATCCTACAGATGTGGACACTGAGGCCCAGAGAGAAGCGACCTTACCTAGATGCTGCCTGAGCTGGATCCACACCCAGGCTGCCCCCCATCTATGCCCTTAAGCACTGTGCTGACCACCCACCCACTTGACCCCCCCATCCTGAGGGCCCTCCTTGCCTCAGGACCCATTGAACCTGCCAGGCTGCCAAGTGGCCCCAAGGGGGCTCCCAGGCCCCACCAGGCTTCCCTCCACCTTTGCCCTCTTGGAAACTCCACCCACTGCACCCCAAAGAGCGAGTCCCCAGCGGTCGCCCAGGAAGCAAATGACCACACATGTACCCATCAGCATGGCCATGTGGCAGGACATTGTTTTTCAACTTTTTTTTAAAGATCCCATCTATTTATTTGAGAGAGAGAGAGAAGCAGATCCCCACCAAGCAGAAAGCCCGATGCGGGACTCGATCCCAGGCCAAAGGCAGATGCTTACGCTTAACTGACTGAGCCACCCAGGCGCCCCGGAAGGACATTGTTTAAATCATTTATTTGGAAGTCGATGCACACACACTCTACCATACAAAAGTTGGAAGCTGCAACAAATCAAGTGCCCGAGGCAGTGCATGGACGTGTAAACAAAGACAAAATGAAAAGGCCACTCTGAGTGATCTGCGAGCAAATCAGAGTGAGCAAATCAGAGTGGCCGGGGCCCAGGCCCAAGATGACATTCATAGCGCAGGGTAAGTGCAAATGAATGGAATGTGGGGCTGGAGGGGAGGAGGGCCACCCCAGGCCTTCCCACCCAGGAGGCTGTTCCTTCCTGGACACCAACCTCAGAGGGCGGGGGCTGCAGCCGGAGCCCTGGCTCAACACTGGGTCCCCCAGTCTGGGGAACAGGAGGGAGCGTGCAGGTAGGGGGAGTGAGCTCAGAGCTGATGGGCCGGGCCCACACTACCCCTCTCTGCTTCTCCTCTCTCTCCCTCCCGGGACCCCTCTGCCTTTCAGGGGAGAGGGGCCCTGGTCTGGGGAGCCAGTCCTCCGGAGTACGGAGACCAAAGAGGCCTCAGTGTCTCTGGGAGGCTTCTCGGCCTGAAAGGGGCAGAACCTCAAAATAAAGTGTTAAGGCAATAAATAAAACATCCAACCTCCGGTGAAAACACTGTGAGAGAAGTAAGTCTGCAGGGCTGACAGCACCCCGCAGACATGGGGACAATATGGGGACAATGTGGGGACAGCTGTAGGACCAGCCACTGCACAGCTAGAGCATTTGTGCGTCGAGCCAAAGGCAAAGCGCCCGGCAAAGTTTCCTGTCCTAATGAGGGCAGGGGATTCAGTCCAGCCCTGTGTGTCCTCTGACCTCCCTGATGTGGTCCCTGGGCCCCCACCAATGGCAGCACAGGCGACGGGCCTGAGATGAGCCCTGGTCAGAGCCTCCAGCTCAGCCCTAGCACCACCCAGGGGGGTCCAGGCTCACAGAGGCAGGTGGGTGGGCGGGAGGACCAGCCCCACCTCCTCCGTCTTTGGTGGTGGCAAAAGGGGAAGAGAAATGACAGTCTTTGGCAGGATGAGGGCACGTCAGAAGACAGCATTCTGGTTTCGTGCTTGGGTTTGCCAAGGGCCCAGTCCCTGCCCAGACTTGAGCACAAGGGAAGCAGACCCGGCCTGTCCCACCCTTGGATGGTCCAGGCCTGCCACCTCCCAAAGTGTTCCCCAGGCACTCTGTGACCCCACCCTCCCTTTCTGGAGCTGCAAACTCTAGGGTGGTGGCAGGGGTGGGGGCCAGCGGGACTGGGCAGCCAGAGACCATCTAGCCCAGGTTCCTTCTAGCTCAGGACATCGTGGCCTTCACCCCAGAGCCCTGCCACCCCCATCTTCCACCTCTACCCTCCCAGCCTCCCTCATCAGCAGCCCTGGGGTGGGGGGAGGTTTTGGGGTCCCACACCAAGGACATCCCGGGTCTGCCTGTCCCACCTCTCCTCACAATACCACCCCCTCTCTCCCACCACCTTCCTCTCCCTCAGGCCCCGCAGGTCACTGGTCCAGCTGCCGCCTCCCCCAGGGATAGCTGAGGGCAGTCAGGCGGGCTCCCAGGGGCTCCAACCCTCTCCAAGGCAGTTGGCAGGGATTCCCAAATGATGAGGAGGGACAAGGTCAGGGGCAATCACCCTTGGCCGCCCAGGCCCAGATTCTGCCCCTGCTGATGGCCATGGATCCCCAGGCCATTCAATGCCAACCCAAAGGAGGGGAGGAGACGGCCTTCTCACGGCCACGCGGACGAGGCCCAGGCAGTCCCCTTCCCCAAGCCTGTACCCGCCGCTACTGCGTCTCCTCCAGGGGCCCGTTCTCTCGGGGCAGTGCCCCGTTGAGGCCCACGCTGCTGGCCACTGGCGTCCCCAAGTAGCCAAGCAGGATTTCGCTGCGGCGCCGGGACAGCTGCAGGATGTCGTCTGCCAGGGCCGGCACGGAGGTGTAGCGCACGTTGTCCAGGTCGAACATGTCCCTCAGGTACTGCACGATCTGGTGCTGGGGGGCAAGGCTGGCGTTGGCCGGGATTCGGGCCCCGTCCCCCCAGCACAGAGGTCCTCCAGACCACCCAGAGCCCCGCCCTGGCTACCGGAGCCCCGCCCCGTCCACAGGCTCCGCCCTCCCAGTGTTTCCTGCGGACCCCTGTGGGCCGGCCTCCTTCCCGGCCCCCCCCCCCCCCCCCCCACCCGCGTGCGCTGAACAGCCCAGGCAGGCCACGCACTCCGTTTACCTTGAAGAAAGCACAGACTTCCGAGAGCTGGGGCTTGGGTCCGAGGAAGCCGAAGGCTAGGACGGGGCTAACGTGCTCCGATACGGAGTAGAAATGGGAGATGAAGCCATCGGGCACCTGCAAAGGTAGCGAAGCGGAGGGCTGGGACGCCAGCTGAGGAAGGCGGCCGGGCCCTGGGGGCCTAGCGAAGAGCTGGGCTTTGGAGGGAGGCCTGGCTCAGTCACGTGCTTGCTGGGTGACCCCAGGCAAGTGACAGGGGCCTCCACCTCTGCAGAATGGGGGTAACCTCGAGGTCGCTGTGAGGACTGCACGAGGAGGGGGCGGGGTGGGCTCAGCACCGGAAGTGCCCAGCGTACTTGGCAGTGGCAGCTGGTATTAGCCGGGCAGCAGAGCCTGGCTGGCAGAGGGGAGCAATGGATCGCACCCAGATAGAGCAACCAGTCCCCGCTTGGGAGGGCAGATAACAGCGGCCTGGGGGCGGGAGGGAGGCTGCTCTGCCTGCTCCCAGGGCACCCTGCCCCAACCAGATGCCTCTACCAAGCCAGCTGCCACCCCTTTGCGCAGGCCCTTCCTCCCTCAAGGATGCCCTTTCCCCTCTGAGTTCTTCCACATTTCCCGATGGCCCATGCTGTGCGGGGTCCTGGGGAGGAGACGAAGCAGACCTATGTGTGTCTTTGAGGTCCTCCTGGTCAAGGGAGAGCTAACGGCAGGAGAGGTGGCCAGCGCTGTGGCAGGGGCCAAGAGGTACGACAGGGCCTGGGGGCTTAGCAAGACCTCCCTGCACCAGCCCCATTCCTCTGCCCACCCCTCCCCACCCCACCCTGCCCCCAGACCAAGGGCCAGGGCATGCCGGTGGGTCAGCTGAGGTGGGTACCATGCCCAGGGCCCGAGGGGGTCACTCACCATCAGCAGTCTCCTCTTGGCTTTCAAGACTGACCAGCAAGCAGTGGCCAGAGCCTAAACCAAATATGGGACCCCACCCAGGTTTCAGCAGGACAGGCCGGGCCTGCAGCCTCTATCTGTGTCCCCCAGCTTCCACCACCCCAAGCAGAAAGATGCAGCTTGGTGCCTGAGCTCTGCTGATTCCCTCCCCTCAGTTAGGAACCGGCCACACCTAAACCTGAACTTGATTCTAACACTGCTCTGGGGCCCCTGGACCAGCCACTGAACTTCTCCAGGTCTCAGTTTCCTTCTCTGTAAAATGGCCATGACCCCGCACCCCCACCACATTCAGAGGTTGTGGGGGTCCACGGTCACCGCCTGCAAACTGCGTGAAGACCAGCCCCAGGTCACGCCTGCCCCACAGGGCCCCACACTCAACTTCCCCTGCTGTTCCTTTCTTTTTCCTGTTTTAACTCAGTAAGATGCATTAAAACTGAGTAGAATTAACGGAGACCACAATGCAGAAGGACAACGCCCACCATGCAGGTTCTACAGGGGTGCAGAGAACAGGGTCCCCTGGGAAACTGCTGCAGAGCAGATGCCTGGTCTGCCCAGATTCAGGAGCCGCACATCACGCAGGGGAGAGGAACCCACCCAGTGGGGTGACTGCTGCCTGCTGGGTGGGGGGCCCAGGCTCGGTGCCCAAAGGAAAGCAGAGGCTGGGCCAAGGCATGGGGTGACATGAGTGTGTGTGTTGGATGCGGAGGGCAGCCACCCACCGTCTCCTTGAAGCTGTCTGACAGCCAGCGGTTCCTCAGGACGGCGAGCACCGAGGATGGAGGGTTCTCCAGGTCCTCGAAGGCGTCCATGAGTATGAAGTCCAGCACAATATCGAAGAAGCTCATGCACACCACCTGTGAGAGGGCAGGGATGCTCTGAAGGCTGCAGGCCCACTGTCCAGATGGGAAGACCGAGTCCAGAGAGGTGCAGGTGCATGAGGGCCTGGGTGGGAACGCACGGGTGAGTGGGCACATCTCCGGGCCACAATGGGCTGCAGCTGGGGCTGTGTCCCCCAAAGCCAGGGCCCACAGCAGGGCAGGGACCAAGGGCTCGCAGCAGCGATGGGCCCATCTCAGGCCTTGGAATCAAGGCAGAGCTCCGCACAGGCACCCCCCTCCTTGCTCGAGGATCTCAGGTACAAGGGACCCCACGGCACTGGGGCTCAGCATAAACCAACTCACCCCACGGCCCTCCAGCTCCAGTCGCGTGGTGGCCCAGGTCTCGGGCCGCAGGGCATAGACCATCATCTCCTCGTAACTCTCCAGGAAGCCTTTGGGGCTCTGTGGGGAGAAGCACAGCCTGTTCTGGTCATGAGAGAGGCTCCAAGACTCACTTGGACGAGATCCACAGGAACAGGCCTGTGGATGGACAAGCCAAGGCAGGGCTGAAGTCGATCCTTGAGTGGCGGCCTTGGAGAACACCGGGCAAGAAGTGTCCTCTGCCCACAGCAACGTGCCTCTCACAGACCGGGGCACGTCCAGGAGAGATCCGACAACAGCACACCCCGCAACGTCTCAGACCAACTCACAGCTGAGTACCAAATGCCTCCCAAGAGATGCACACACACGACAGCATGAGCTCACTTTGCAAAGATGCGTGCGGACAGGAGGTGGAGTGAAGCAGCCAAAGATTAAAATCTCCATGCCCCTGGGTGTCACTAGTGAAATGGGAGAAGCTACGGCCCACACTCCTGGGCCTATTCTGGGGGAGTCAGTGAGCTCATGCACGTAACACAATCAGCCCGGTGCCTGGACCTTGACGATGAATAGTGTCTAACACCTGCCGCTACTCGGCACACAGGATAGATCCTGCGCTCTCTGGGGCCGGGAGGTTCAGCTGTGGCTTGTGATATGCTGTGCACACGCAGATGTGCACTCACGGATGAGGGAAGCTGAGGGGGGGCCAGTGTCTGTTCTCATATGGATCAACGCATCTAACACATGCAGTACTAAGAGGGACGGTCCACTACTACACCCACTTTATAGAAAGGCATACTGAGGCTTTGGGAGATCAGTGATGTGCCCAAGAGCCAGGGAGGATGGAGCTGACACAGAACCCTGGGTGGAGGGGCCACCAGACAGGTGTTCACCAAAATGTGAACATGGTGAAATGGGGGACAAGTTTTCTTCTTGTTTTTATGTGTCTGTTGGGTTTTGCTAAAATGAGCATGAATATTTTTGTAATCATTAAAAAAAACCCACCTATTTTCATTAAGTTTTAAAGAGAATTTGCTAGGATGAGCCCAGACCACGCCTTAATCCCCCGAGCCTCAGTTTCTTCACATATAAAGGAGGATGATGAAGATGACGGCTGGTGGCCAAGCATGTCTGACACCATCTCATGAGGTCCCCAGAGACACGCCCACGAACGCATGAGGAGAGGAGGCCTGGAGAGGGCGCAGGTCTGGCCCGTGGACACACAGCGACGACGAGGGCTGACCTCGCAAGTTCAGAGCCTAGGTGCTGCCCACAGAACAAGCACCCTCCCAGGGGGGCTGCCCCGGCTCCGCCTGCCTGCAACAGTCTGACAGGGCACTCATCCCTGCGCCGGTCCCAGGGCTGAGTGCAGGCTCCGCTCTCCAGAGCTGCTACCCAGCCATTCATGAAACCTACATCCCACACTGGGGTGGAGGCAGAGCGAGGACAGCCACATCTCCCAGGCCCCTTGGGGAGCAGCCACAGAGAACAGGCATCTGCTAAGCGCCTGACACCCACTTTAGCCTCACCTGCCCTTCCTTCACTTGTTTGTTCCTTCATTGTCTTGGGAGGCCACAGAGAACCTGAGAACAGGCCAAGGGCACAGCTGAGGTCAGGCCAACCTGGGTTCAAACGCCAACTCTGCCCTTCCCTCACTTAGGGATCCGGGCAAGCCCCTGGCCCTCCCCAGGCTCGGTTTCCTTATCTACCGAGTGGAGACTGCAGTCAGGACCAAAAGAGCTACTAGAAGTAAAGAAACGCGAATAAAGCGCCGGGTTCGTTGCTGGGTAAACAGCAGCTGCTGGAAGAATAATTGTGAACACTTACGGAGCACCCGCCCCACACCAGGCCCTGGGCCAGGCACACACCTGTGCTGGGGCAGCTGAAGTCCTGGCCCTCAGGGAGCTCAGCGAGCAGTGACAGAGAGCATCCTGTCAACAGGATGCCGGGTCATGGGGCCACACTGGCGGGGTGAACCCAAGGGCTCTTGGCGAAGCCCTCCTGGGGACGAGGTGGCTAGCAGGGACTTAAAAGACGGGGAACCGAGGAGAAGGGGAAGGAAAGGGGACCAGGGAGTTTCTAGACACTGGTGTAAGTCCCACCTCCTAGCCTTGATGCTGGGTACACAGGGATTCACCTTTTCATTCATTAAATCCTATAGATATATAATTTATACTCCCGCGTGTGTATTTACAATATAGTAGTTGAATGACAACAGCATTGAGCAACAGTGTTCCAGGTGTGGAGGGACCAAGCAAAGGCCCAGATCAGGGAGAAAGTCTGGTATGGGTATACACTGAAAGCCTGAGCCCTTTGGGGCACCTGGGTGGCTCAGTCAGGTAAGCATCTGACTTCGGCTCAGGGTCCTGGGATCAAGCCCCGTGGCGGGCTCCCCGCTCAGTGGGGAGTCTGCCCGTCTCTCTGCCCCTCCTCCCCCGCTCGCTCTCTCTCAAATAAATAAAATCTTTTAAAAAAATAAATAAATAAAGCCTGAGCCTTTCAGTCTGGACAGGGCAAAGTGTGCGTGGCAGCCGGCCACGAAACAAAGTTTGGTCTTTACCTCAAGGGCAGTGGGAGCGAGGGAACGTTTCAGGCAGTGGGTGACGAGGTCAGAGGTGCGTTTTATTTTTTATGTATTTATTTTTATTTATTTATTTTTAAAGATTTTATTTATTTGAGAGAGAGAGAATGAGAGACAGAGAGCATGACAGGAAAGAGGGTCAGAGGGAGAAGCAGACCCCCTGCTGAGCAGGGAGCCCGATGTGGGACTCGATCCCGGGACTCCAGGATCATGACCTGAGCCGAAGGCAGTCGCTTAACCAACTGAGCCACCCAGGCGCCACCCCGAAGGCAGATGCTTAACCAACTGAGCCACCCAGGCGCCCTATTTATTTATTTTTAAAAGTTTATTTATTTGAGTAATCTCTACCTCCAACGTGGGGCTTGAACTCATGACCCTGAGATCAAAAGTCTCATGTTCCTCTGACTGAGCCAGCTGGGCGCCCCCAGAGGTGCGTTTTAGAACCACTAGTTGGACGGGTGAGGTGAAAAGGACTCAGGGGAGAGGCGTTTTCAAGGGCTTTGCGCCAACAAGTGGCCAATAACGTGAAAATTCATGCAGCCTTATTAATAATCAAAGAAACATGAAAGAACGGATAACATAGATTAAAAGGGTTACTAACATCCAGTTACCGATGCCTTGCGCTTGGCGACATGTAAGGACACACACGATTACACCGCTGGCAGGCACTGTGGCTGTTAAGCCATTTCCGAGACCAGAATGGCAAAACCCAGATGTGCCCGAGACATGGGACCACCACATCTGGGCTTTGCCCCACAGAAAACCACAGGTACCTAAAGAGGTCTGTAACAGATGGATTATAACAGCAGTGTGACAGTGGAAAATCAGACACAACCCAAATGGCCCTCCACTGCAGGACCAGATGGACCACAGCGAGCCTGCCCGAGGGAGTCCCACGCCATTGATAAAAGTGACTGCATCGGGGCGCCTGGGTGGCTCAGTCGTTATGTGTCTGCCTTCGGCTCAGGTCATGATCCCAGGGTCCTGGGATCAAGCCCCGCATCGGGCTCCCTGCTCCGCGGGAAGCCTGCTTCTCCCTCTCCCACTCCCCCTGCTTGTGTTCCCTCTCTCACTGTGTCCCTCTCTGTCAAATAAATAAATAAAATCTTTAAAAAAAAAAAAAAAAAAGAGGGGCACCTGGGTGGTTCAGTCGTTAAGCATCTGCCTTGAGCTCAGGTCATGAACCCAGGGTCCTGGGATCGAGCCCCACATCGGGCTCCCTGCTCGGCGGGAGGCCTGCTTCTCCCTCTCCCACTCCCCCCTGCTTGTGTTCCCTCTCTTGCTGTGTCTCTGTCAAATAAATAAATTTAAAAAAAAACCTTAAAAAAAATAAATAAATAAAAAGCAATACAGACCCGTATTTTTCAGAATCAGCACAGGAAACGCCCCCTAAGCCTTTCCCAGCTCTTCTACAGCCTTCAGGATGAAGTCAAAGCTCCTCAGCTTGATTTCAGATTTTTTTTTTTTTTTTTAAGATTTATTTATTCATCTGAGAGAGAGAGAGGGCACAAGTGCGAGCGGGATGGGGAGGGGGCAGAAGGAGAGGAAGCCCGGTCGAGGGTTCAATCCCGTGACCCGGAGATCATGACCTGAGCCAAAATCAACAGACAGACGCTTAACTGACTGAGCCACCCACGCGTTCCGGGCTTTTTTTTTTTTTTTTAAACAGAACCAAATAAAAGTTACAAAAATTAAAATTAAAAAAGGCAAAGTGGCGGGGCGCCTGGGTGGCTCAGTCGTTAAGCGTCTGCCTTCGGCTCAGGTCGTGATCCCAGGGTCCTGGGATCGAGCCCCGCATCGGGCTCCCTGCTCCGCGGGGAGCCTGCTTCTCCCTCTCCCACTCCCCCTGCTTGTGTTCCCTCTCTCGCTGTGTTTCTGTCAAATAAATAAATAAAATCTTAAAAAAAAAAAAAAAGGCAAGGTGGGAAGAAAACTTAAAAAAAGCTACCTTCTCAGCTTTGGTCATGAGGCCCGTCACCATCTGCCGGCCAACCTCTCCGAAGAAAAGCTGGTTGCTCTTGTCTTCTAGAAGACCCTAAGGAACGAGGAAGGGAGGGGAGCGAGCTGGTGGAGAGGTCAGTGGAATGGGGCGGGCAGGTGACCCATCTGAGCAGAGGAGCCGGGTGTGGTAGCAGGGCCTGGCAGACCTGTCCGACCACCCCAGCCCAGGCTCTGTCCTCTCCAGGTGCCCCTGACACCCACCTCGAAGGCTTGCCGCACACAATGCAGCTTGGCCAGAAAGTCCTGGTCACTGTAGCAGCCCAGCAGCTCAGTCCTGAGGAGAAACACAGTCAGTCATTCCCCCTGGGACCTACCCAGCAATGCCCTCTGGGTCAGGGTGAAGCCCCGAGTGGTCCTACCTCAGCCGGGCAGTATGACCTTGGGCAAGTGCCTGCCCTCCTCTAGGCCTCGGTGCCCCCCAAACCCAAGGGAAGAGGCCGACCGGACGCTCTCTGAGGGTGTGTTGTCCTCAGTGGTACTGAGGGCAGCTGGTGGGTCTGGGCCCTGGGAGTCGGGCTGACCTTGGCCTCCTTCAGGCCCCAGCCAACAAAGGACCCTCACTGGCAGAGGACTGGAATGACCTACCTGCTCCCAGCTGTCACCCATTCTGGGGCACCTGCAGCGCCCCGCCCCCGGTCTGGCTCCCCTCATGCACATTGGTAACCAGGACTCTCAACCACTTTCAGTCAGTGAACTTTAAACACACGTACTTAAATCCAGAGTCATGGCCAAAAGCCAAGTTCTGAGTTTCATATCAAACGGCAAAATTGATTTAAGATAGATCAGAAACCTAAATATGCCACAGATGAGGAAGCTGAGGCTGAGGGGGTTAAGCAACTCGTCCAGGGCCACACGCTCAGAAGTGACAGAACCTGGAAGGAATCAGGTTTGTGTGTCCCCCAGGGCCCGGCTGGCTTCAGGGCTGCCGCTAAGACGGATGACTTCAGGACACGGGGCTTTGGAAGAGAGCCCACTGTGTTTCTGTGGTTAGATCCCCGTGATAACTTAGAATAAGTAGAAACAATTATTATTTAACTAATTAATTATATTAGTTTGTGGTTGTTAGTTGTAGGCCTGCCTGTCTTTGAACTCCAGGCCTTTCTAGACCCTCCACGGCACGGGCGGGAGCTGCCGCCAGAGCACCGCGGTCCTCACCGAGCACTCCAAGGGGGACAGGGCCCACCCCACCTGCCCCTGCTCCCCGCCTCCTTCCCCACACGCTCGCCTGAGGGTCCGGCAGGGCACTTTCCCCTCCTTCACCAGCTGTAGGGCCTCCTCATAAGCGGCAGCCGGCCTGGAGAGTGGGATCAGGTCATCTCCTGCCTGCAGGGACTCAAAGAGCTGGGGGAGGGTGCACAGGAAGAGGAAGGTGGCGTCACCGCCTGTGTCCACAGCATCCCAAGGGGTGAGGGTGCCTGCCCGGGGGACGCCCTAGAGGACAACCTCTCAGAGGGGATGCCAGAGGGAACGCTGACCCAACAGGCAAGAGGTCTCGATCTGAGTCTGGCTCTGGCCCTCAGCATCCCCATCTCCACCAGGGGCCCAACCCAAAGGGACCATCTACTGGACAGGTGCCCACATCTTCTCACGCCAGGCAGGCGGCTGGGCCTGACACACGTGGCCATGGCAGGAGACTAATGCCAAGCAATGAGCGTGCAGTCTAAGAAGGGAGAGGTCAGTGTGCGCTGGAGCCACGGGGGTGGAGACCCCGACCCTCACCCACAGGACCCAGGACCCCTGGCTTCTCACACCTCCCTGTCCCTGGCAAGTGCATGGGGTCCCCAGGGAGCGGCACTTAGGGACTGCCAAATTCTGCTCCTCTCAGAGGAAATGCCTTCACTTTCCCATGACTGAGTACTCATGGTGAGAGTCCCACAGGGGCCCGGGCTTCGCTCCACCCCACCCTCCATCTCTGCCCCTCGACCCCGCCCCCCATCACCTCGGTAGCAGAGAAGAAGGAATCCTCGGAGGTCAGGCTGTCCTCATCATCTGCCCGTAGACGCAGGGAGCCCTCGGTCAGGGGCAACATAAGGGTCCTCTCTGGGAAGAGCAGGAAGAGAAGGGCTGAGCTGAGACTCCAAAATCACCGGGCTTTTTCAAATGCACACATGCAAAGCGACCGACCGGATTCTGGGCCGGCTGCTGCCGCTGATCCCACAGCTTCTGTGTACTGAACACGTACGCATGAAGATTCTGGGCTCATCGCCCCAAATGAATGGCTTCTCTCGATGCTACAGCATCGTTGGAGGTGGGCACAGTTAGGTGTGGAAGGAGGCTCCTGAGGGGGACTGCCCACGGCCACAGAGCTGCACCCCGAGGCCCGATGGCCCCTGAACTCTGCACGGGCAGGCTCTGCTGTACTGTGTGGCCCTGGGCAAGCTGATTCCCCTCTCTGACAAACAGAAACTTAGCCACTGATGACAAAGAGCTCAAGGGAACGCACCGGCCACTGACTCAGTGTTTCTAAACTCACCCGCTCAAGGGCTGTGGGAGTCTGGACCTTCAGAGGGCACTCAGGAAAGGTCTGTCGAACAGATAAGCAGAGACCATGGCCTTCAAGGCCCCACCAGCCTTCTCTGCCACACGGGGAGGCCAGAGTAGGCCAGGGCTCCTCTTCAGGTAAAGCCACTTGGGGACAGGCCGTGGGAGGGTGTGTCGCTGTAGCCGGCCCCTGACAGGCCTGTGTCACCACCGGCAGAGCTGGGGAGCTGGACACAGGAGTCGGCTGACAGCACCCAAAGAAGGGTCCCAGGGTCCACTCACTGCAGGGGGTCTGGCACGCCGTGGGCACCAGGAGAACACTGGCCATCCAGCTCACAGCTTCATTCTCTCTCCCTGATGTCCCCACACACCTTGACCTCAGTCGGGGGCGGGGGGAGGGCAACAGCAAGAGCTGTTTTCGACTAACCTCCATGAGCCACCCCTTCTGCCTACCTGGTGCCACAGAAAAGGGCTCAAACCAAAGGCCTGGAACCCAGCAGGGGAGATGCTGACACACACATCTGAAGGCCTGCTCCCCACGGGACGGGCCAAGGCACAACATCCGGGGACTTCCGGGGCCTCGTCAAGCCCTGCTCCTGCCTACTACATATAAAAGAACACCTTTGGGGCGCCTGGCTGGCTCAGTCAGTTAAGCATCTGCCTTCAGCTCAGGTCATGGTCCCAGGGTCCTGGAATTGGGCCCCACGTTGGGCTCCCTGCTCAGCAGGGAGTCTGTTTCTCCCTCACTCTCCCTCTGTGCTCTCTCTCTCTCTCTCAAATAAATAAAATCTTAAAAAACAAAACGCCTAACCCTTAAGGCCTCAGTTTCCCCACTACGTATAAGGCACTGATCAAATGAGGTCCAAAGGCTCTGAGGATTCTGAGGGACCCATACCCCAGTTCTCTTGCCACCTCCCACCTCCACCCTGCCCCCACCCCGTCCCACTCCAGCCCGCAACCAGGCCAGCTCACCAAGGTCCAGCAGCATGCTGTCGGCCGGGAAGGTGGACCCAAACTCCTCCTGCAGGTGGTAAGCCCGGTGCAGCAGGGACTCCAGCTTCTCTGCAAACTCCCTTCGCTGTGACTCTGGCTGCCAGGAAAACAATGAACGTCAACCCAGGCCCTCCACACTCCCCAGGCCTACGGTCCCTCCTCACCACTGATGGGGGAAAAAGGGGAGCAGGCTCTGGGGCCCAGCAGCCAAGAGTACATGTCTAGACCTGAGCTGCCCAATACAGGAGCCACCAGCCCCATAAAGCGAACAAGCAGCTGAAATGTGGTCTGTCCCAACAGAGATGTGCCCTAAGTACAAACACATGCCGGATTTCAAATACTTAGTACCAAGAAACCACAAACAAACAAAAACACTCTAAAATTTCTCAGGGGCGCCTGGGTGGCTCAGTCAGTTAAGGGTCTGACTCTTGGTTTTGGCTCAGGTCCTGATCTCAGGGTCGTGGGATCAAGCCTCACGTCAGGCTCCATGCTCAGCAGGGAGTCTGCTTGAGTTTCTCTCTCCCTCTGCCCCTTTCCATTCTGAGCGTGCGCGTTCTCTGTCAAATAAACAAATATGTAAAAATAAAACAAGGGGCGCCTAGGTGGCTCAGTCGGTGAAGCGTCTGCCTTTGGCTCAGGTCAGGATCGCAGGGATTGAGCACCATATCGGGCTCCCTGCTCAGCGGGGAGCCCGCTTCTCCCTCTCCTCCCTGCTCATGCTCTCTCTCGCTATCTCTGTCTCTCTCTCTCAAATAAGTAAATCTTTAAATAAATATCTCAATGATGCTCCATGTTGATCACATGTTGATACGATAATATACTCCATATACTAGATTACATAAAATGTATTATTAAGGGATGCCTGGGTGGCTCAGTCGGTTAAGCATCCGACTCTTGATCTGAACTCAGGTCTTGATCTTGGAGTCGTGAGTTCAAGGCCCGCCTACTTGACATAAACAAATAATAAAATGTATTATTAAAATTGATTTCACCAGTTTCTTTTTTGCTTTTTAGCATGGTCTCTAAAAAATTTTAAATGAGCTATGTGGCTTCCTACTGAACAATGCTGACCTGGGCTCTGAGCCCAGCACCACCAGTTCCAAACGGTATGGCCTCAAGTAAATTACTTCCTCATTCTAAGCCTCTGTTTCCTTACCTATCAGCTGACATGAGAGTACCTACTTCCTAGGTTTTTTAGGGAAAACATGAAGGAGAGAAGGTATGCAAAGTCCTTCCCACAAGGTTGGCCTGTGCTGATGACCAGTAAGTGTTATGATACAGTATATAATAATCATTATGATATAGTACATAACACATATATAACACACAAAGTATATTATAATACACACAATATGTAACATGTAACATACATATACGTATTTAACATAATGCGCACGATGATGATAATGTCATTATAATAAGAAGGCAGACAGGGGGGCGCCTGGGTGGCTCAGATGGTTAAGCGTCTGCCTTCGGCTCAGGTCATGATCTCAGGGTCCTGGGATCGAGCCCCGCATCAGGCTCCCTGCTTGGCGGGGAGCCTGCTTCTCCCTCTCCCTCTACTGTTCTCCCTGCTTGTGCTCTCTCGCTCTGTCAAATAAATAAATAAAATCTTTAAAAAAAAAAAAAAAAGAAGGCAGACAGGATCCCAGAAAGAGCTGGGTTCAAATTCCACTGTTACTATGAACCGTGTGTGCTTGGGAAAGTATTGTACCAAAGACACAACAGCCTGTGGTTCAATGACCTCCCCCTGCCCTTGGCTTCCGGGCTGGTATGTGGAAAGAAGGAGGCACTGCACCTTTGATCCCAGGAGCTTCTCGGCCAAGGGGCCAGGCACAGGTAGGCCCACCTCTGTTTTCTACCAAGGCTGCCAGATCCTGCACCTGTATGTAACCAGACCCCAGGGAGGAGCTGGGGGCCGGTTTAGGCCTGAGGCCACTGGGGACAGAGCTGGAAGAGCTCAAAGGAGGATAGGAGACGTGGTCTGTCCCAACCATTTCCCCAATGCTGGAAATGGTTCTTGCACCAAATGCTCGCCCTGGACCAGGCACCTTGCTGTTCAGCCTTGCAGCATCCTTGAAGGCTGGCATGGCTGTGACCCCGATTCACAGAGAAAACTCAAAGATGTTAAGTGGCTCAGCTCACTCAGCTAGAGCCCCAGCAGAGCCCATGGAGCCCCGGGACCCACTATCCGATTTGCTCAATTCTCTGATAGGACCTGACCCCGTATGGTGCGGCTGGCACAGCCCCGTAGCTTTGGCAGAGGTCTGTGTGCTCTTTCTCGGTGAAGTGGTCTTGGGTTAGGGACCGGTTTCTTGGATGTCACACCCAAAAGGCAAAGGACAAAAGAGAAAAGATACACTGAGCTCATTGAAATAAGAACTTTTGTGCGTCAGGGGTGCCTGGCTGGCTCAGTCGGAGGAGCGTGCAACTCTTGATCTCAGGATTGTGAGTTTGTGCTCCACGTTGGCTGTGAAGCCTACTTAAAATTAAAAAATTTAAAAAAAAAAAATACAAAAGATTAAAAGAGAAAAACTTTTGTGCTTCAAAGGATGCCATCAGGAAAGTGAAAAGACGAGCCACAGAATGGGAGAAAGTATCTGCAGATCCTATCTCTGATAAGGGACTTGTATCTTGAATATATAAAAAACCCTTACAATTCAATACTAAAAAAACATAACCACTTGTCTGTGGATAGACACTTGGGTTGCTTCCATATCTTGGCTACTGTAAATGCAAGTATCCATCCACAGATGAATGGATAAAAAAGAAGTGGTATATATATACACCGGAATATTATTCAGCCATAAAAAAGAATGAAACCTCGCCATTTGCAACCACATGGATGGATCTACAGAGTAGAATGCTAAGTGAAATAAGTCAGAGAGAGAAATCCCATATGATTTCACTCATATGTGGAATTTAAGAAACAAAACGAACAAACAGAAAAAGAGACAAACAAAAAAACAGACTCTTAAATATGAGTCCATTTATAGAAATGCCCAGAACAGGCCAATCTATAGAGATGAAAAGTAGATGAGGGGTGGGCTGGGGCTGTGTCTGACGGAGAGTGTCTGATGAAGCATATAGGACTCCACGGGAACATGATGAAAATGTTCTAAAATTAATTGTGGTGACGAACACCCAACTCTGAATATACTAAAAGCCAAGGAATTGTACAATTCAGAATTGAACTGAAATGAATTTTATGGTATACGAGTAATATTCCAATAAACCTGTTAAAAATTTTTCTTAGGATAGAAAAATGCCCGGAAGGATACCAAGTGGTTGTGTCTGGATGAAGGGTTATAGAAATCGTTTATTGAACACCTACTTTGCACCAGGATCCTAGGGCCGGCAGTGGCATCCCGCCAAGGGCTGGCAGTGGCATCCCGCCAAAGGCTGGCAGTGGCATCCCGCCAAGGGCCCCAGTGCTCAGGGAGGCCGAGGGCCTCCTCATACAATATGAGCTGCCCGCTCAGAGATCAAAGACTAGACGCTTTCCTCCCCCCACTCTTTTCTATATCTGTAGTTCTCACTATTCTATGAGGAATACTTCATTGCTTTCACGATAAGATCAATGAAAGTTCTAGAATTTTAAGATGTAGTATTAGCAATCGATACCGTTTTGGAAATAGAGCTGTCTCCCTTCCTTCCCATGACCTAAAACCCTCCTGCAGGCCTCTACTGTCTGACCACAGATAGCAGATACCTGATGCAGCTGTGCCCTTGGGTCCCGGGGGCTTGGTCACCCTCTGGGGGCATTTCTCCGACGGCCTCCGTCCTGTAGCTACCGTGCTCCTGCTTGTGTGGCAGGCCCTGAGCTGATGTTCCCAGCTGGGGTACAGGACACCACACCTTCAAGTTGCTACCAGCTGTGCCAGGCATGTCCTCATGCTAATGCTGCCAAGTGTTCCCCAGGCTCCCCTACCAACTGGCTCATGACCCACCAAGGCACTGGTGGAGGAAGCATGGGATGGGGCAGTGGGCAGACAAACTCCCCTCCCAGTCCTGCCTCACATCGTATCACTGCCCTACCCCACCCAAGCTGGGGTGACGCTTGCCGGTTATCCCGTACCATGGTTCTAGGTTCCGCGAATCCTAAGCTCTGGACACACTCCTCACCTGTGCAACCAATTCCCTGGGTTAACCTCCCTTTTTTTTCTTTTTTTTAAACATTTTATTTAATTATTTGAGAGAGAGAGAATGAGAGAGAGCACATGAGAGGGGGGAGGGCCAGAGGGAGAAGCAGACTCCTCGCCGAGCAGGGAGCCCGATGCGGGACTCGATCCCGGGACTCCAGGATCA